>NW_028229596.1:0-301647 GCF_053477565.2 Lygodium microphyllum | reverse complement strand
AGCCTTTCACCTATGATGAGGCTATGCGCAGGGGTGACAGTCACTCCTGGGAGAGGGCTATGCAGTCTGAGATAGACTCCTTGCATAAGAATGACACTTGGGATTTGGTTTCCTTGCCTGGCAAGAAGGCTTTGCCATGCAAGTGGGTGTATAAGCTAAAAAGTACCCCTGGACACCCCAAGCCAGCATACAAGGCTAGATTGGTAGCAAAGGGTTTTAAGCAGGAGCATGGTGTGGACTTTGACGAGGTCTTTTCTCCTGTGGTTAAGATGACCACCTTGCGCTTAGTCTTGGCTTTGGTTGCTCAACTTGACTTGGATTTATACCAGATGGATGTCAAGACAGCTTTCTTATATGGGGACTTGCATGATGAGATTTATATGGAGCAGCCTAAGGGCTTTGCAGAACCTGGCAGGCAGCACCTAGTGTGCAAATTGAAGAAAAGTCTTTATGGCTTGAAACAGGCACCTAGGGAGTAGTATCATAAGTTTAATGCCTTTATGCAGTCACAGGGCTACAGCCGGAGTGCTATGGATCCGTGTCTTTACACGAAGAAAGCCCGTCATGGTTCTTTATTGATTTGGATACTCTATGTGGATGATATGCTGATAGTAGGGAAAGCTCATAATGAGCTAGATGCTCTTAAGGCTCAGCTCAAGAAGAGCTTTGAGATGAAAGATCTAGGACATGCCGCTCACATACTTGGTATGCACATTAGACACGATAGGCATCAAGGACTCCTCTACTTGTCACAAAGGGGTACATTCATAAAGTCCTTGAGCGCTTCCGCATGTAGGACGTAAAGCCTATTGGCTGTCCATTGCCTTCTTATGTGAAGGTATCACAGGCTGATTGTTTGCAGATAGATGAGCAGAGGGACGAGATGGCCAAGATTCCCTATGTATCCGCAGTGGGCAGTCTTATGTATGCCATGATAGCCACTCGTCCAGATATTGCCTTTGCAGTTGGTGTTGTGGCACGCTATATGGCAACACCTAGAAAGAAGCATTGGGATGCCGTGAAGGGTATCATGAGGTACCTGAAAGGCACTGCAGATATGTGCATATGCTATGGCAACCAGGATACAAGAGTCATGGGGTACACTGACTCTGATTATGCAGGACATGTAGATAGTAGGAAGTCCACTTCTGGCTATGTATTCACATATCCTGGAGGTGTTGTTTCTTGGATGTCCAGGGTGCAAAAATGCACGGCCCTTTCTACTACAGAGGCCGAGTATGTTGCAGCCACCACTAAGGCTTGCAAGGAGGCCATTTGCTTGGGTCGTTTGGTTGCTGACCTTGGTATTGATGCTATCCCTACACTGCATTCGAATTCTATGAGTGCTATTCAGTTAGCCAAGAATCCGGTCTTCCATGTGAAGACGAAACACATTGAGATGAGGTATCACTTCATACGTGGGGTCATTGAGGACAAGTATCTTGATCTTGTCAAGATCTCGACTGACCAAAATCCTACAGATCTGCCCACGAAAAGCCTCTCTATAGAGTGCTTTGCCTTGATGGGCGTGGGATGAGATGACGTCTTTCCTCATCCTGTTGTACCTGTGTACATGTTGTACTGTCTTTTTTCTTTTTCTTTTTACTCCTCACTAGGACAAATTCGCCTTTAAGTGGGAGGTTGTCGGGGGTAAAGGCGCCTCTGCCTAGCCCCCATGTATTTCTACACTAACAGTCACCGCCACTGCACACTGTAGGTGGCAGATGCCCGTCACCGTCACTTTATTCTTTATTCTTTTAGTGACAGTTTGAATAAAGGAAGGCCCGGTCACACATTGTGACTGTTGGAGTTCCTATTTCTAGTCTCTCCCTTTCTTGCTCTTGCTCTTGCTCTCCCACCATAGCTCTCGAGTCCAACCTTTGATCCATCGCTCCCTTTCAAGCTTAATGTAGTGATGTAAAGCAATTAAGGAGAGAGAACTACTAATGTGTTGTTAACGAGAGAGAGAGAGAGAGAGAGAGAGAGAGAGAGAGAGGAGAATCAATTGTGATCCTGATGAAGAGGAGGAGAGTAAGATGTGGTGGTGTAGTGGTGGTAATGTTATTGAGGGGAGTGAGATGTCGGGGGAGATGTCGGTGGTTGGTCCCTAACATATGAGGAGAGATAGAGCAGAATTAGTTGTGGCTCTAATGAGGAGAGGGAGAGTAAGATGTGGCGGTGATGGTGTGGTGGCGAGGCTAGTGGTGGTGGTGGTGGTGGCAATGGAGGAGCAATATTGGTGCTTGACATATGCCTAAAAGAAAAAGAGGATGCAGTGGACTATGTGGAATAAAACTCAAGGTTGCCAAAAGAAGCTTGCTCCAAAATTTCGCTCTGCCACACGCACTTCTTTCACACCACTAGCATGATGCTATCATGTTGTTTTTCATTGGTGCTAGAAGGGTAAGTGTGGGGTAAAGCTCTCCCCACTCACCTAGCTAACCTTGGGTGCAATCAAGGGTTAGCAGGGGGAGTTGGGTCCAACTCCCCATGTTAACCTTGGGTATGACTAAACTCTAGGTTCTCTTGCATCCATATGAACACAAATGTGGCCTTAGTGGGCCAATAAAATCCATATGCAACTCTATATGATCCTTTTTATAATACGGAAGTGAATCTAGGATTTGTCCTCTTCATTCTTCTCTTTACTGAACTCATCCTACAAAAATTGTAATTTTAAAGAGAAGCAAATAGACAAAACTTGAGGGGATAGAGGTTTGATTAACCTTCTATCAACTAATGGTATAGAGTTTGCCTACTCATATTTGTATCATAAGCTATCTCTCAGTCCACTCCCTAATACATGGATCATTCAACCGCATGACTAGTCATGTAGCCAAGTGCCTCTACTCTTAGCCTAAACCTTAAAAAATTAGCTCTTTGTATATTGTTTACCAATTAACCAAGCTATTATGGCATATATGTACATGAGAAGTGAGTTTTAGAGCCATATTTTGAAGCTTAAAAGAGCGGGAGACGTCATAAAAGACCATTTTTTCATGCAAAATGAAATGGTTACAGATCGATGAGCTGAAGTTTTCCTAGATGGAGTTCAATGCCAAGAACCCAATGCAAGTCTTGGTTTGTCGATCAGAGTCCGTTTGTCCCCTCATTTAATCCCTGTAAGGTTTGGTCTTATGAAGTAGCTATGTGATTTGGGAGCTAGAAAGTGCATAACGAAGGCTAGCTTTATAAATTTCGATGTCACAAAGCTAGTCAGCTAGATGGATCTCGAAACTAAGCTCATTTGCCCTGCCAAAAAGGAAAAACCTACTTTGCCAAAGTGTGAAACCTCCAAGCATAAACTAGATATTTTGGGGATTAAAGCTTAAGCATGGCTTAAGCTTAAAATTGAAAAGATGCGATTTGCATGAAATGTGGGGGGGAGGAGGGGATGAAGGGAGCTTTCACTCAACCGCCAAGACCCACGAACCGTTTATTGCTTCAAGCATTCCAAGCCGAGCACTAATGGCTACCTCTCACATAACCGACGCGCCATCCATATCTACGGGTGTAGTGAGCTTATCTCCGTGCCGTTCGAGTTACTCCTCTCCCGTGCACTCCGATAGCTCCACGATCCAAGTGCAACCTTCAAGCAAGCTCCATCCTCAAGCTCCACGCTCCAAGCTCCATTGCCGCGAGCAAGAGAAGAGAAGAGAAGAGAAGAGAAGAAGAGAGGAGAAGATGGAGAGCTCCACCCCACGGTCCCTCACCCTCACACACTCACTCCCTCACACTCTCACACTCCCTCTCTCAAGCACAAGCTCAAGCAAGCAAGAAGAAGAAGAAGAAGAAGAGGAGGAGGAGAGCCCCCTTTTGCCACACACAAGAATGAGCTTCTCATTCACTTTTCAACTTTATATACAAAACCCTAAATCCCTTTTGGGCGGTCATCCCCTTTTCCCCTTTTTTACATGGCCGGCCATAGCCTAGGCCCTTTTTCCCATTGTCCTTCTATCTTCCTAGCTTCCTTTCCACCGCCCATCTACATTTACAAATTGCATGGGTGAGAACCCGGCGCTCCTTGAATTAAACCATGATGCGCTTGCGCTCTTTTACAATAGTTTGACTTGCGCTTTTCCTCGTGCGCCTTTGTCTTCCATTTCTCTTTGCCTAGGCTAACATTTATCTAGAAAGACCAATTTTCATTAAATTATGTCCTAAGTATAATGCTGATTGTTTTCCTGAAAACTTTATTCAAGGTAATGAAAAAATCATAAGTGTAATTTTTCTTTCATCTTTCATACATCAAATTATATTACTATGTACTTAATTTATGCATGTTTAGTATATATTTTCCTATACAATTTTATATTGATTTAATGCATTGATTATTTTATGATATTATCTAAATAATTTTTTATAAATTATTATAAAACTCATATGCATATTTTTATCATTAGAAAAATAAAACATAGATAATCACTTTCAGAGAAAATTTATAAAATATTTTCTTCCCTAACACCGTCTACCCTTTTTTTGTTATTATGATCACATGAGTCATTAATGAAATAACAATAAATATCACTAAATAAACCATAATTACAATATTTTTTTAATGATAGGCATATAATCCTTTTCCAAGTGAAAGAGTCTTTTCATCGAATAGCTAATTATTATATTACTTAGGCTATTGTCCTAAGTGACAGTTCATATGTATTTTTATTAGAATATGTTTGTAATTGTTTAAAGCCAAATATAGCGATAAGCTTATAAAACATGATTTTTTCCAATGCGATGAGATGTTGCCTCTCTCAAGTTTGTTGTAACGAGGGTTTCGCCAATTCCTACAGTGTCATTTTCTCCATCGGCCGCATTCCTTGCTTCCCTTGCTTCGAATGGGCTTTTTAAATTTCTACAACCCTGTGGAGCCATGGATGTCATGTGAAATTGACATGGTAGTTCAGGGAGACTTGGTGATCATCCAAAAACAAATTGCTAGTGTTTTGCTTAGTGATATGGCTGTATGGAAGGAAGGCATAACAGGGGGTAGAGAAAATGGAAATGAGGTAGAAGAGGGGTATTTTCCTCATTCAAGGCTCAAGCTACAATGGAAAAGAGAAGTAGAGAAATGTTTCCATCATCAGAAGGCCTTTCTTCTTGCTTTCTTTGTGAAGGAGAGGGGGAGCATGTAGTCAACTTATTCTTTTGGCTACTTGTCAAGAGCCAAGTGAGCTTTATTAAAAATGCATTTTGATTGCCTACTATTCGATGGTGGCATGGGGATGATTTTAAAATGCTTTCTCTCCCTCTAGGCATAAAAACTTCGTGAATTTTGGGCTATTTTTTCAAAAACATCTTTTTTTCTTCAAAACAACTTCATCTAGTGGTTTTTGGTCAAGTTACCTCATGACTTATCTAGTTTATAAAGTCATGTCATACTTTTTGATACTCAATATCATGCTTGTTTTTCTTGCACGTTCTTCATCTACTAATTAAGGCTTTTGGGATTTGTCTTGCGGTTACGAAATCAATGCGATCTTTGACACATTAAAATGGAATCGGGAATGCTAAATCAAATATAATGCGGAAAAATTTATGATCAAGCAATCGTAATATTATTTGCGAGGCGTCTTTGCTTTTTGTTGGCTAAGAACATTGAGACGTCTTCTCGTGTTGGATTGTGGAATTAATTTAATGCAAGACTCGATATTAAGAAAATTACGTGCGGTCACTTATGTGATAGCTCAACGAGTAAATTTTAAAATTCTCAAGCTCGAATTCGTTTCCTGTTATGAAGTGTTATGGTGGGAATATTACAATTCGATCAAAATATCAAACTGGATAAAGATAGTGGAGTTGAGATTATAGATGTCACCATGTACAAGTAGATGGTTGAAAGTTTGATTTACTTGACTATCACTAGGCTTGATATCTGAGTAATGTAGTTGGGCTTATAAGTCAGTTTATCCAAAAGCCCAAGAAACCACATCTCAATGCTATAAGAAGGATTATGCAATATGTCAACCATGGACTATTTGATGGGACCTATACTACACTTGGTTCAAGGAGAATGGAAAATGAGAGGGATGAGAAGCTCGACCTCTCTACCCATAAGGCATAGTCCCATTCCATTCCCCTAAAACAGTATAAATTGGGACTCTAGCTTTCTAGATTCTAAGTCATTGTTACCTTGCTGTCAATTCCCTTGAAAAAAGTTCCCGACCAACCCGGGCCACCCTTCCGTAGGACGGACCCAGAGTCATGTCCACCTCACTTTCCTCAGGTTGCTTTAGTTATCTAATTACCTACCACGTTTAGTTTGACAAGCAAAAATAGCTTCTTTAATTAACCAATTTATCACTAGTTCCTTCACGTAACTTAGGCACTAACATAGAAAAACAATGTCAAGCAATTTCCTTTTCAATATTTGATCTTTATTTATCAATCTTTGAAATACATCATATAATCTGCCCGAAGGCTATTCTAGTAATCCTCAGGGATTGTTATTCCAAGTTTCGCCCGTTGACTAGTATGCGGGCCTCCAGATCCCATCTCGAGTCACGTCGGCCTCTTGTGCAGGATCCAGAGGCAAGGGATTTGATGGGACCTGAAATGGGCCAGCACTAGCTATGGCACTAGCCGGACCTCATGCTCATGACACACAAACACCCTCACGGCCTCGCGGACCAGAAGCGTTAATCTAATACTAAGGGACAAACTGCCCTAAAGCTTAATTTATGCATTTATAGTTTATAGTCCAACGTTTTCCTTAAACTCCTCAGAGGGAGATCCCAAAGTACTTAGGCATAAAGCCTCGTCACACACACATAGGAGGCACTCCACCGACTAATAGTCGGGGAGCTCCACTACAGCTCTCCTACATCGTAGGGATTGGTCCTTTGATGCGCTGCTAAACATATAACACAAACGAGCACAAACTCCTCTCTTTTATGTTTCTCGTATTTCCAAGAGATATACCATGCTTCCTCACTTCACGGTCCCTTAGGAAACCGACCCTCTACCCTACGGCAAGGGATAACCTCACACTCTCAATCGTGGGTCAAAGTCCTAAGAAAACAATTGCTATGCAGTCCAGGAGATTTTTCCTTCGATACCATGAACCATGCATAGTGCATAATGTGAATGGTTTAGTGCACAAACAATAGAAAATCAACATTGTGCCTCATGCGAAACCAATCTTTTCATGATTTCCATGCTAACATTCATGTATTGAAACGAGGAGAGACACTGAGCCTTACGCTCATGCTGTCTTTTCCTTTATTTTAAAACAACGTCCTATAGCCATGATGCAACACATAAATTAGGTTTAAGATTGTACTTTGATGCTCAAACTCTCCTCTTACCCTACCGTTTAATGTTTTGCAATCATTGGTAGGTGTAAGAATCGTTTTATGTGTATTTCTTTGTAGAGAAAGCAATAAATACGGACAAAAACATAGAAATGAGGGTAAACCGAGGGCAACCTCATGATCTAACTTCATTATACATTGCACAAACACTTATGTAATTTTTTAGAATTTTCCTTTTATCGTTTCCTAATTTTCTCCCATTTAAAATCCATTTTTCACCATTTTTTGGTATTTTTCCTCTATTTTCTTCAATAAAAAATGACTAGAAATTAAGATTCATTATGGGTTGTGGCCCTTAGGTTCTTTGACACCAAAATTTCAGGTTTTATTGATGTTATATCTCATGTTTCCCCTTTATTTTGCAAAAAACCCCTATTTTGCCTCTTAAACGCGTGTCTTACGGGTTTTATACCATTAATTTCAGTCATAACACTTATGATTTTCTGATTTTCTAAGCATAAACTGATCAAACTCATAGCAAACAACAACATAATGCATAATCAGCCCATGGGAACAATATTTCATCAACCAAATAGCATAAAAACTCATTTTTTCTTCATAAAAATTGAATTATCGCTTAGGCTTTGTGTCTCGGGATCTCGGTTTTGCTATGGGACTGCGTGTCAACCCTCATTCAATGTCCAGCATCTTCAAGAACAGCACTCTTCATGTCTTCATCCACCCGGAAGCAATCCGGTCTCATCCGGACAAGCTTTCCTCCATCATTCTTCATTTTCTTCATCCACACAAGAACAACCCCTTAAGGGAGAGAGAGGGAGGAGAGAGAAAGACTGAAATCAGGGATATCCATTGAGGCCACCATTTGACGGACGAAGACAGGCGATAGAGTCAGCAGGGAAGGAGTAGTTCGGGGGTAATGTCGGTTGGGTAGGTTGCTTGTAGGCTGCTATCTCCATCCCCAAGGATGGAGCGCAAAAATCGAGGCTGATCTGCCCACGCCTTCTCCACGATTTGTTGCTTCCCATTTGCATGAAACTTTCATGCCACATTAAAAGTTGGGCTCCCAAAGGTCACTTGTCCATTTTGGCCAAATTTTGTCCACCCCTTTGCATCTTGCATATTTCCTTGGCCATTTCCCCGTCCGAACTCCGAATTGAGCTCTGAAAAATCCTGGGCGTCCGACTTGACATCCCGCATTGGCCCGGTAACTCCTGACAACCCGCACGGCAGTTTGAAAAATTATCAAAAATCAACAAGTGTTACTCGGGCGCCTTTAAAGCACTTTAACGCTTAAAATAGCCGTCGCCTTCAACGTTGAATATTTTTCCCTTGATATTCGTAATTTTTAGCTATTTTTAAGCACTTCTTGTAAAATATTACACGGCGCAGCGAACAGAATCTGAGAAAGAGATAGAGAGTACACAACAGATAAGAGGAGAATCAGTAAATTCTTTAACTCCAAACAACTGATACAAAGATGGCTCTGTCCACCCGTGCGCTTCCACTGTGTGAAGCTTAGATGGCGATCTAGACAGAAAATAGGTGAAGAGTTTAAGGCTAGCTAGAACAACAACTCTGACTGGGTGAAAGATGAGTGAATGATGGCTGCGAAGGGGTTTAGCTTTTATAGCCTGCGAAGGTCGTTAGGTCGGCCTGCTGACCGACCTACCATATGAGCCTCCACTAGTCGGCCAGGGAATATTCCCTTTACCATCGGATGCAATGTGCCTCGAGTTGCTACCAGCTTAACCACTCCGTCTAACCCAAAGATTAGACCCACAACAGTCACCTTTTTGCCATCCGGTCACATAGACCTCATCTGATATACAAGTCAGGACTCAACCAATGTCTGGGCTCACATTTGGCTTCTCCTCATAATGGGGGCCTTACAACTTTGAGCACCATGGATCATTGGTAGCACCTAATGAGGGTGGGGCATTGATCATATCTAACACTTCTCGGCATCAAAACTCCGCTCTCACTATTATATGAGAAATATAAGGCATTGAAGCTCATTGGCTACATTGATGCGAATTTGCAAGATGTCCTTATGATGACAAGTCTACTAGTGGCTATGCAGCAGTTGGACGATCACCTGGAGTAGTAAGAAGCAATTGATTGTTGCACTATCAAGTACTGAAGTGGAATACAAAGGTGTTGATTGGCTGCATGTGAGATTACTTGGTTTCTAAAAAGTTGATGGCAGATTTAGATATGCAGGTAGAGGCTCCAATGACACTATACTGTGATAATCTCAATAGTGTACTTCTGGCAATAAATCCTCTTTATCATGCCAGAACAAAAAATATAGAGGTACACTATCATTTCATCTATGAGATGGTACTTGTAGGAAAGGTGGAACTCTTGCACTTGAAGACAGACCAACAAGTAGCAGATATCTTTACCAAGTCCTTATGTGAAGATAAGTTCACTCATTTCAAACAACTACTTGGTGTACAACTATTGTCTTGAGCCTGAGAGGGAGTATTGAGACTTCAAGCTCAAGTTGTATGTATGCCCGACATGAAAGCTATGTGTCCAACTGTCTCTAACATATGTATATCACTAGAATAAGTTGGGTTATGACTTAGATGTAGTCTGTAGATCAATATGGTTACTTAGATCTAGATGTATTAGGTTACTGAGGAAGAGTAAGGCTACTTGAATAATGATGAAGAAAATGAGAGCTGCTAGCTCCATGTGACCTCATCTCTCTGTTAGTCTCTTAACATTGCTTGAGTTGCTGTGCCAAAACACACCATACACATATGAGGAAACTCACTCAAGAACATAAGAAGAGAGATGGAGGCCAAACCATTTTATTGCTAGTTTCTTCTTCTTCTTTCATATGCAATACAATGCACACAAAGTATAGATAAGATACAACATAAAGGAAAGTGGCCTACTAAGTTAAACACTGCATAATCAACTATACTAATTGATTGGTGCTATCTTAATGCCAGTTGTAGGTAGGTGTAACAAACTAAATATAATAAGTGATAAGTGAGTGGCTATATGACGATCATAATGACCACCGATGTGCTAAGTGTAGACGTGCAGGCACATCTAGCCATGCGGTCCATCATCAATGTCCACACATATTGAGCTTGCCCTCAACTATATCTCTGCAACTCCAAGTAAACTTCAAAACTTTCAAAGCTTCTATGCACCCAATGCCTTTATGAAAATGTTGGCTATCTGATCATGTGTGCTGACATATACCAAGTCAATATCTCCTACAAGTACCTTCTCTCGTACAAAGTAGTAGGGCAACTCAATGTGTTTTGTCCTAGCATGGAACATTGGGTTCCTAGCTAGCTATATGCTACTGATGTTGTCACAATGAATGACAATTGGACCATCTGCTTGCACATCCAAATCACCCAATAACTTTTGCAGGCATACCACCTCACATGCTGCCATAGCAACACCTCTATACTTAGCCTCTATACTTGATAAAGCAACTGTAGGTTTCTTTTTGCTGCTCCGGCTCAAACAATTAAAATTTTTCCACCATTCTTCCATTACCTACATCAATTAGCTAGAACTATAAAAGGTTATAAAAGGGCATAGTTCTCCACATCACAAAATCACCTATATTTTCTTCACTCCCTTCTTCTTTGACACTAGTTAGAATTATTTCTACTTACACTTTCTCCATCCTATACTTCTCTTACACTTGTATACTTTCAATGGCTTAAGAAGGCCATCGAATCAATGTTCAAAACCCCCCACCAGGACTTTTGATTCCACAAATCTTCAATGGGAAACACAAGAAGATCCCCTTTCAAAGTTCAATGCTTTGCATCTTGCCTACATTCCATGGGAATGTGTCAATGATTTCATCCATGGTGAAAGTAAAAGACCGGAAGCACCCATGAATTTTCATGTGGAGTGGACTAAAAAAAGTTTGCATGGGTCCCTAACCTATCCTACTGAAGATAGCTATCTACAATTAGTGGCGTAAGTTTTCTTTTTCTTTAGATTTTTCTAATTCTTATAGAACTTGTGTTAGTATGACTACTTCTATATTTAATCCATCTTTAATTTTATAAATATTGGTGCACCTTTGGCCTTAAAGATGCTCGTGAAAGCATGAAGTTCACAAATTTCAAAAAGAGAAGGGGGTCTTCCAAAATGCATTGTGTTGAATGCCAATGTCACTTTGTGACAACACAACTCTATTTATGGCCTTCTATAGCTCATCTAAGCTACGTCCAATATCACCAGGTCGATTCCCATGGCAATGTATGTCATGGACCACATCACACAGGGGAAAGTTCTACAAAAATATTATTCGCACCATGGCTATCACAAGAGATGAGAACTTGGGTCTACGACATGTTATATAAGGGTTTTACCCCTCGACAAGTCTTAGAACAACATATGCATCTTCTTCAAATGGGTGCAAATGATGGAAAAGTGCATGTTGTAAGAGATACGTTTATTACATTACGAGATATTTTGAATGTTACTAGCAAACATGAGGCTTTGACTTTGCAAACCCATCAAGATGATGCTTGTAGTGTCCATCATTGGGTGTTGTCAAATAAAAGCCAAGCTTTTATTTATCAAATATATGATGAGGCAAAAAATCAACCATTTATACTAGGTATCCAAACTTCTTAGCAATTGGAGGTGCTCAATAGACATGAGAACAATAGTTTATTAGCAATGGATGCAACCTTTGGTATGAATAAGTATAAGGCAAATTATTATTATTATATTTTTGATATTTGTAGTAATACTTTCACTATGTGATCTTGATGTTCTCTTTACTTTTATCATTAATTGTCTCTTTACACTATGTTAGTATTTGATGCACATCGCGATGGTGTCCCAATTGCGTGGCTAGTAACCTCCTTCTCAACAACCGAAGTCACCAAAATTTGGTTGATTGCCCTATGGAACCGCATTTTGGATCACAACAAATCATGGGAAGCAAATGCATTTATGGTAGATGATGCCAAAGCTGAGATTCAGACTATCAAGTGTGTAATTTTCTCATAGGTCATATAAAAATGCTCTACTTCTATGGACTAAATATTTCAGCATGTCATTGTAGGGAAGTATTTGGTATACCAATTTATTTATGTCTATGGCACGTACGAAGGTGTTGGCTCAAGAATTTAATTTAAAAAATCAATAATACTATTACTCGTGCAACAATGTTTAGAGTACTTGGGCATATCATGAATATGCACACATGCAATGGAGTACTAAACAAAGAAGAAGAGGCAAAAGATCTAGTGCAAAAGTTTCTAGACACATATAAAACACAAACTTCCTTTATAGAGTACTTCAAGAACCAGTGGCTGGAGAGAATAGGTACAAAGCTAAAATACTTAACATTGCTTTTGACAACTCTTGAAATTAAGATTAGAATCTACACTAATGTGAGAAATTTGTTTAGACATGTGGGTACGTGCAACAAGGATATTGCCTCATGCAAATCAAGAGACAAATGAGAGCATAGAATCATATCATGGCATTTTAAAGTCTCAGTTCTTGATTGGAAAGAAGACAATCCATGGACGTCGACTAGACTAGTTGATCCAAGGTCCTTGCCACTCGTATTATTGGTATCATGACATGTTAAAGGAGGTAGGTTTCAAGAAGAACTTTAGTGTTCTTGAGGTTGTCTTAAGTTCACTAGAGCGTGCAAAAGCAATTCCAAATGACCATATTCATTTTTTGGACGAGGAAAAGAAGATTGCAAGAGTAAAGAGCCAAAGCCAAAATGAGTATTGGTATACTATTCAAAATGCAGATTGTGAATGGGCTTGTTGCTCATCTGATTGGGCCACGAAAGGGAACATATGCAAGCATCAATTGAAGGCTATGATTGCAAATGGCCTACACACATCCATGGTGGTTGCCAAGTCTATGAACTTATACAATGATGATTACAAAGATGTGTCGTGTAAGTATTCCTTAAATCTATGTAAAGTTGCTTTGTAACATGCATTATATCCTTGAGCCTAAAATGATTTTGCAGGCCATGCAATCTTAAATATCTCAAGAGACAAAACATCCACACAAGCAACTACTTCAACAACAACCATTCCCAATGAGACTATGACAATAGGTTGGATTTTTATTTTTTTTTCTAAATTACTTTTACATGTGCCTCAAATATGAATTGTGGCATGTATACAAAATACTTGAGAATACAATCCGTGTCTATTTTGCAAGAGCTCTCACAAAAGACTATCCAAGATGTTGATGATGTTGATAGGGCAAAACATCAATTGGAGCATGTGCTCAATGAAGTCAAGGATATTTGTGGTTAGTATAGGTGACTTTCAAATCATGCTTTTGAACATTTTAAACTCTTGAATATGAAATGTTTTCCCTTGACCAGGTGTAGATATAGATAATCTCTTGTATGCACAATGATTGGGGCTTCAAATGGTAGCTTCCTTGCAGCAATTAAAGGCCTCTAAAATGAACATGGGATCACATCCATGCTTGCAATTGCAACATATTGAAGATGGATTTAACAACTCACTAATTCATGCAAAGCCAATTGAGAAGAAAACTCTTCCAAAGTCACAAAAGTGGATTAATGCACATGCAAGGGTAGTGAAATCTTTTCCTAAACCTAAGAAGAAGAAGAAGGTCAACATGCAAGAAAAGCTTGATAAACTATGTCATAAGCAAGCAGAATGACCACATTCCATGTGCCAAGATACATTACATTGGCTTGAGATTGATCGAAATTTTTAAATATTGAAATCAATGTCAATCTATGTCTTAGGTACTGATATTGGGTTTATGTAATGCCTCTTAGATTTATGTTGAATTTATCACACCTTTTTCCTAGCATTTAAGCTAGCTCCTCTTAGTTTATTCAATTTATGTTCTAAGCTACCTTTCTACAAGATGTAGATTTGATCAAAAGGTAAGTTGATCACCTATGTAGCTTTCACGTATAAAGATTCTAATCTCGAAGAGGGTTGTTGAGCATGTAGTATGAAGTAAAGAGGTGGATTACAAAAATTGACAGAGGTGGGGGAATGTTTGGCTCAACACAAGGGCGATTACTACAATTTGGATAGGAAGAAGTCTAGGAAGAATGGCATTGTTAAACTTGAAAAGAAGCCTTTCACTTGTGAAGCTGGTAGTAGCTTAACACTATTAATTTGGTCTTGGTACTACAACAAATGCATGGAAGAGTTCATTGAGGAAGAGTTGAAGAAGTCGAGGAAAAATACTGAGATGAGTACAAAAGTGGCTGTGTTGGAGGATTGCTAAAAGCTTGCAGAACCCCCATTCACCCTAGTGGGTGCTTTCTTCCTCAAGACAGAAGCTTGGAGAACCCTTAGTGACCCTACAAAAACCTTAGTTAATTTGTTGTTCACATCATCACTATCGCCTAGGCAGCACACCAGACACGGGCAATGCAAAGCTTCTAAGAAAGCATGCCCCATTTGGATGTTGGAACTCCATCAGCCTCACCAAAAATGACAATGCCGACCACCCCATGCGCATCATTGCCACCAGCCAGCTCTCTAAGTATTGACTCTCACTCTGATGGGATAGTAGTAGCCGCACATCGTACATGGGGCACATGCAACTGGACCGAGGGGCATCCTAGCCCTACTAGCAAAGTGCGGAGACCACACTCTGTCGTCGACGAAGGACCACTCAAGAAACTCCTTCATAAAGACATTTTTTTTCTCAAAAATAGATAAGCAACTTTCAATTAGTTTGAGAATTACAAAGCTTAATAAGACTTATAATAAAGCTTAAGCTCTCCAATTGCATCGTCAACGGCGACAAGACGTACTGCTCGTCGTCGAATCTGACGACAAGCTACCGTTGTCCTATAACAAAATTTTCCAATTCCTTAAGCTTTTTAATATAAAACTTAAAGTTAAACCTTACTAAGGCTAAAGATTCCATCATCAAACTCTTCCATAGTGGGAGTTCACACCTAATTAATCCTGTGCCAGTTTTGCAATTCTTGCAAGCCCCTTTTCGTACTTGGACTCTAACAGTGCCAATTTCCAGCAAACAGATTGCTATACGCAGTCTACACGAACGAAGTATTCGTTGGAAGAAGGACTTCATCAATTACCCTAACCGCAAAAGAAGAAAGACGCTACAAGGATACATGAGTATAGCGATGGCCATTTTTTATGCAAATTACCGGCGTCGCTAGGTACTTAGGTGAAAAAAAATGGGCCGAAACCCGAGCGCATCATTTTGTGCGAACGAACAAAAGAGGGAGCGAAAGGGAGAGCGAACTACATCTTGCATTTGAGAGGGAGAGGGAGAGAAAGAGGGAAAAGGAGAGCTTCTCGCCGCCGCCGCCACCGTCGCAAAGAGGAGCCACCGAATCCATCCTCGAGCCTTTGCGGTGAGTGCATTGTTCCCTCTTGCTTTGTTTTTATTTTTTCTCCTTTTTTTTTGCTTGTTTTTGTTAAAAATCATGTGTATTGAGAGAAAAAGAGAGGAAATGAGAGAGGGAGAAGGAGAGGAAGAGAGAAAAAGAAAGAAGGAATGAGAGAGAGAAGGAAAAAACATTAAACTTAATAGAGAAAGAGAGAGAGAGAGGGAGGGAGAGAGGAGAATGAATGAATAAAAAATAAAGAGAGGGTAAGATCATGTTCTTTAATTTCTTCTTTTCTTAGTAGTAGTAGTAGTAGTAGTAGTAGTAGTAGTAGTAGTAGTAGTGTTCTTTAATTTCTTCTTTTCTTGGTATTGGTAGTAGTAGTAGTAGTAGTAGTAGTAGTAGTAGTAGTAGTAGTAGTAGTAGTAGTAGTAGTAGTAGTAGTAGTAGTAGTAGTAGTGTTCTTTAATTTCTTCTTTTCTTGTTAGTAGTAGTAGTAGCAGTAGCAGTAGTAGTAGTAGTAGTAGTAGTAGTAGTAGTAGTAGTAGTAGTAGTAGTGTTCTTTAATTTCTTCTTTTCTTGTTAGTAGTAGTAGTAGCAGTAGCAGTAGCAGTAGCAGTAGCAGTAGCAGTATGTATTTTTTTTTTTGTTAAAGGAAATGAGAGAGGAAGAGGAAGAGAAAAAGAAAGAAGGAACGAGAGAGAGGGAATAAACATACAACATAATAAAGAAAGAGAGAGATGGAGGGAGAGAAGAGAATGAATGGATAAAAAACAAAGAGAGGGTAAGATCTTGTTCTTTAACTTCTTCTTTTCTTGTTTGTAGTAGTAGTAATAGTAGTATTAGTAGTAGTGGTGGTGGTGGTGGTGGTGGCGAGGTCCGGTGCAATACCACGAAACAGGAAACACTCGAACATACGTTAATTTGTGGGTGGGTAGAGACTTTACATATGTTAATTTTTTTGAGTTACAAGAGAAGAAATCCCTTCTCAAACAATTTAAGAAAGAAAAAAAGAATGATTAAAAAAACAAATTGTTTGTCGTAACATAGATCAAATGGAAAACAATAAAGGTCATGATGTTCAAGATTACGAGGCGTAACTTAATCAGTGTGTCCCATGTCGTTGCTCTCAATGTAAACTGGCAATTAGACCCAAACGTCGATTGTCTATAGAACACGTACGACGCTTCGACGAGTTTCAATCTTAGAGATCATTGATCAGGTGATCTCAAATTTTGAGCAAATGGTAAGAAAAGTGTATATCAATCATGCATTGTATTCGCAAACTAATTGAATATTATATACAAAAACATTGGGTGTGGTTGGCAAATTTTCTATCCAGGGAGGTGACGTCTCGTCCCAAGGAGGAGTGCACCCTTTGCAGCCACTTAGAAAAGTTCGTGGTCGTGCAATGGATGGAGTGTCAGAGCCAATTCACCACTTGGAAGGTACTACCCGATCTATACCATCAATACCAGAGGAGACAGGCAACCTTCCAGACTTTCCTACAATCTTGGAGCTTGAGATGGAGGCAATGATCGATGCATCAATGCCCATGGATATCAAGACATCTGATCCGCTTAGAGAGGAAGCATCCATACCATTATATGATGGATACTGAGTATCTCACATAAAGACACTGCTTGCACTCTTAAGTGTGCAAGCAAAATATGGGTGGAGTGTGTGATTGTGACCAAGTTGTTTAGGTACCTTGTACGTATGCTTCGTTGATTTCTTTTCGGCACTATCATTAAAAACATTTGTGCTTTCTCAAGGTGTTTTATGATTTTTTTTTTCAAGTTACTGAAGTATCATATATTACCATTTGCAAATACCATGTCTGAGTCTCGTGATGATGCACGACATATTTTACGAAAGCTTGGCATGGACTACAATAGCATCCATGTATGTATCAACGGTTGCATATTGTTTCGAGGAGAATACGAGACTATAGAGACATGTCCAAAGTGTGGTTCTCACATGTATTGATTGGACTTGCAAGGGCAAACCATCCCTCAAAAAGTTCTTAGATACTTTTCGCTTATTCCCCGCATAAACCACATATTTCGTACGTCCGGCATGGCAAGCTTGACAACGTGGCATGCGCAGAATAGATCTACAGGTGGAGTTCAACAAATATCAACAGATTCACGCGCATAGAGCCACATTGACTCTACCTTTCCAAGCTTTGCTCAAGAGCCAAGAAATCTTCGGCTCGGTCTTGCTATGGATGGTGCGAACCCATTTGGTATGCGCTCAACTTCTTACAGTGTGTGGCCTATAGTCCTTGTCAACTACAACATCCCTCCATGGCTTTCTACAAAGAAAGGACATCTCATCCTTAGCTTTCTTGTTCTCAGTCGCTACAAAGTCAAAAATATGGATGTGTATCTTCATCCATTAGTCGTTGAGCTTAAGATTTTGTGGGAGGAGGGGGTCACCGTGCAAGATATGAGCAAGCGCGATGGTCGATGGTCTGCCAATGTTCGATCCATTCTCATATGGACGATGCATGACTTTTCGGGATTCGGAGAGTGCTCATGTAGATAGGCTTCCGTTCTCGTTGGTAATATCTATCATAGCTCGTTCAAGTTTGTATTTACCAGATAGAGGTGTTGGGACAAGTCTGGTTACCTCAGCTTATCATGCATGTCCATTGTGTGGGCCACAGTTAGACTCCCGAAGGTCACGAACCATGAAGAAGATGGTATATCAAGGATACACCGCTTTTTTGCCAAAGGGTCATGAACTTAGGGAAGGTTTTCTTAGACGACCTCCAGTACATATGAATGCCCAAAGCTGGTACGAGCTGAAAATGGTCCACACGGAGTCACATCCAAACGGAATGCAATGGTTCTTAGTTTTCTCGAAGTTTCCATATTGGACCCACTTAAAGATGGATCCCATGCATAATTTCAAGTATGTGGGCAACTTACTATGGAACCACATCACAGAAAAGAGAGACACTATAGGGGCATGAATGGATTTGAAAGAGGTAGACAAGATGGAGGCACTTTGGCCGTAGTCGATTGGCCGCAGTCGAGTGCTAATAGTCACTTGCAGCTACCTTGTGCTCATTGGGTTTTGTCCACTAAAGAAGAGTGCATTGTGAAGCAAATAGTCAAGTCTATCCACACTCCGACGGGTATGATGCGTTCTCTCATGTCCGCGTTTTCTAAAGACGACCAATTATCAGGGCTAAAATCCCATGATTATCATAAGATATGTCAGTTTTGTACTACGAATGGATTATAAGTGCCCTGTGTGTTTTGCTATTTGGAGTTTAGTCATTGTTCATAATGCTTCCTCGTTTGTGGCAATTTGTACTACTAATCGTGATTGCAGGATACCTTACTCTAGAAATATGCAGGGAAATTTACAAGTTGTCAACTTTAGTGCAATGGATCTCACAGAAGGAGATTAAGACGTCCTCTATTGAATACACAAGGCAGGGAGTAGTAGAGACGGTTTGTCTCTTTGAGAAATACCTGCCTACCAACATGCTCACGATACAAATCCACCTTCTTTTGCATCTTATAGATGAAGTGGAGATTGTTGGACCTGTCCTTATGCTATGGATGTTCTTCGCTTCATGAAAACCCTAAAAGGCTTTGTGTGACAATGAGCTCGGCCAGAAGGTACTATGGCTGAAGTTTGGCTGGTGTCTGAGGCATTAGTGCATATTTCACAGTGGCTACCAACGGTGGATTCAAACAACAGTATGCTATGGTCGTTGAAGGACGATGATAGACTGACCGGAGATGTGGTGGTTGGAAATGGGAAAAAAAAAGAATGGATGCTGCAATGGAGGAGAAAGTAAATCGCTTTTGTATGTTGCACCATGCCTCCATGGAGACGTGGCTCATTAGGTACGAGCAAGCTAGGAAAGACGGAAAGCATGATCTGAATTTTGACATAGTATGCACCATCAACTAATTCGATATCTCGAGGGCATGGAGGAGATGCCGCGGTTTATGTCAACGCGATGGTTGCATAGAGCTTTGACCATAACGTCTTGCGAAGGGGCGAAGGTCTCAACCGAGAAGTGGGAATTCTTGAGGGGATGTAGTCCAAAGGTGATAACATGTTTAGGATTTCTCATATCTATATTTTATATGCAACAACTAATTAAGTGTTTCAATGTACATTACAAAATATATAGTGTGGCGTGGTCGCACGAATGGCATTTTCGCATGGAGCGTATCAACAAAATGCGCTCCACAATAGACTGTGGTAACATGGAAAAGTTTAAGCAAGAGAGCCGACGACGAGCAACGGATCTAAACACGGTTATAGATGAGATGGAGTATTTTGGAAACTTGTAAAGTATTATCACGGTGGATTACCATAGCTTCTCCATGATCCTATTCGATGTGCAGTGGTTCAAAGTGGTACTTAAGGAGTTGGAGCAATAGTTCGATGAGGTCCATCTGGATTTCTTAAAATAGATTCCAAAAAAAATGGAAAGATTTGCACGACACGTTTGTGTTGTCGGTCCATTGTGAACAGGTGCATGAACTCATGTTTTTTTTAAATTTTATTACGACATAATACATGTAACAAAAGTTAAATCTCTCTTGTACGTGATTTTGAACATGTAATTTTCTATCCAAAACCCCGACAACCTCGATGGTGGTAAGTTATACCTTCAGCTCCCCGAAGTGCGAGAGTATATTATTAAAGCCATGTTTCGAGCATAAATGAGGACAATATGTAAATAGAGGAGTTGATATTGCAAGGGGTGGAGGCCACCAAAAGCTTGGAACATGTGGAGGAGCCAGAATCGGGTAACAATGATGGAGGAGCCAGAATCGGGTAGCATGTGGAGGAGCCATACTATATATATTTTGTACTGTACATTGAAATACTTAATTAGTAACGGAGTAATGGGGATTTACTCCAGTCACTCCGAGAGATACTACCCCCATAGCTACACCAGATGTACAGGGGTCTCCTGGGTATGCCCAGGAGCATGGTCGTAGGTGGGAGAGGACACATCTTAGGCATACCCCAGAGGGGTATGGACACCTTGTAGATGATAGGACAGGAGCCATCATCATGAATGATGAGGGGAGAAGGGTGATGGCTCGTATGAGAGAGTTGTGCCAACAAGTTTTTTGGCACAACATCTTGGATCATTGGAAGAACGTACTGGAGGAGAGCAAGGACTATATAGTAGCATCCTTGCATGAGGAGTTTCTGGTACCTGCCATAGCATATAGGTTTTCCACAGGCTGGATGATGGAGTGCATGCATGCGTACATGTCACACAGACGATCGGACGCATGCAAGGCACTTAAGAGTGGGGCCTCAAAGCCCGAGTAGCTAGATGAGGATTACTGGCACTGACTCAGGGAGGAGGCTACATATTCTCCAAGACATTGGAGACAACAGCATGAGGCGGCGAGGGCACGACTAGAGGCAGGAATGGTCCATCATATTGGGAGTGGTGGCCACAGGACATATCTGAAGGACTTTGTAAGTTTTTATTTTGTTCTGCTTGCTTATTTTTTTGCAATATCCCTTGTACTAACAATCATGTTTCTAACAGTTGTATTTTGTTTTCTTTGCAACACTCCATTACAAATCACAATCACACCGGCCTAGAGACTCGATATGCAGAGAGACACGGTCTCACTGCATTGATCAATTGATTGTATGGATGCGGCGGCCCTGTAAGTCACTCATTTTTCTTGTCCATAGTTACTAATTTTAATTAAAATGTATTATTGTATGGTGGATTGATGTGTAGTTGTTTCTTTTTTTGCATAGTCCATTCGATGCTCCTTTGCGACGGGACGAGGTTTCGGATGGGCGAGGATCTATAGCTCACCCTTGGATCCGTGGAGCTCACATACTCTTCTTTTTTTGTCACGTGATTTGTGTAGGCATTTTCTATATAGTAGTAGTATCTTGCCATGATTGTGCATTCGCTTTCATTACACGATCTTGTATTTATTTTATGTATTAGTGTTATGATTCAAGTACACTTTGCCTTCATTTATACGAGCATTGTATACATTACTGAAACTCTTTTGTATTGTCCAAATAAAGCACATAGTGCTATTTGTGGCATGGCAGCTTGCTATCCTACCACAAAATTTTTTTTTCCCTGTTATCGTCGCTATTAGCATCATAAATTTACTACACGCGTTGCTATTAGCATTGCAATATGCATCGCAAAGCGTCTCTATCTGCGTTGCTATCTACATCACAAATGCGACGCTAATAACGACACTAATACCGACTGTTGTATGGCATCGCCAATACCGATGTTTTTTGCAACGACGGCGGTAAATTTCTTTGTGAACATTTTCATTGCTTTGAATGTCAGTATAAGGCCTGTATCTTGTAGTGAGATGCCATATTTTTTTTAAAAAAGAAAGCCTTGTAAACCCAATTTTGAGCAATGCTCATCCCGCTAACAAGATTTCGAGTGTGTGAGGTTGTTTGAAATTTTGCAGGATGTCTGATCAAAATATGGAAGATTTTATGGCTGAAGGTGATTTACCAGAACCAACAGTGGAGCAAAAATTGAACCTAATTATGATGCAGCTTCAAGAGGAACAAAGAGCACGTCAAACTTGGTAAGCTCAACTAGCTACTCTTCAACAATCTACTATCAATCAAGATGGACCGCAACCCGAAGTTGTTATAGGATGTACGATCGATGCGACACTCAAAGCACAATCTATCAGGAATGAAGCCAAGATAAGTAAAAGAAATTTCAAATTTCGTACTTTTAATAGGCAACGTGATGAAAAAACTGATTTGCTTTTATCAATCAGTTTTATGATTATTTCCATGAAGAACAGTATGCCGAAAAAGACAAACTCAAGTGTGTCACTAACCATTTAGTGGACAGAGCATCATTATGGTGGATTGTTGTTCACAAAAGTATTGATTGTCCTACTACTTGGGAGACTTTTCAAAAGAAATTTTTGCAAAATTTTCTTCGACCTCAATTCCATGAAAAAGCAATCAAATAGTGGGAAATTCTACAACAAAGAGATCGTGAGCCTATTTCGCAATACACTGCATGTTTTTGGAATGCCTTATTACACCTTTCAATGCTCGAAGATGTACCTAAGGTAATCCACAAGCGCAAGTTTATGTCTAGTTTGCTTAGTCACTTCTATGCTAAGGCGAACATGTTCAAGCCAACAAATCTGGAGGATATGATTTCTTTAGCCCATGATGCTGAAGACAAAAGTCGAGGACGAGAGAAGCGACAACAACAATTTCCAACTAACGGTAACTTCAGTACAAAGCAATTCAATTCTAACTTTCGAAGATTCAATAAAAATCTCTTTGTTCCTTCTTCTTTTCGTAAATCCTGGACACAACCCCCTGCTTTACCATCAAACACAAATTCAAATCCTAAGCCATCTTTCCAACCAAATCCCAGCATACTTAAACTCCCATCCATTACCAATAATGTTTCCAAAGCCAAGCCTATAGTCTGCTATAAGTGCCACCAACCTGGACACCTAGCAATGAATTGTCAATCCAAGAAGCCAAATGTTCACATCAACTACTTGGGAGCGACTGAAGATGAATACCATGAAGAAATACTAAATTTCACGGAAGACGATGACGATATCGGTACTACTTTATATGCTTTACCAGGTATGCCAAATCCCCATTCATTATTAACGATGAAATGTCTTGTGCATGGTAAAGAAAAGATTGTTTTGCATGATAGTTGTCAATCCTGAGATTTAGCAATTTTGAAAGTATCAAACTTTTGAAACTTCTTTTAGTAGACCCCAAGAGTTATTATGTGTAGATCTAAGGGCAAACAACATGACTAAAACATGAGGAGCTAGAGTATACATGTTGACTAGGTCTCACTTCATCAGTGTATCATGCATATATACAAGCAGTGAGAAATTCGAGTTGTTGAGATTGGAGAAGGAAACAGTAAGATTGATGTCATTTTAATGCATCCTCATAGTATAAGAATGGCACATGAGGTTACACTCACTATCAAAATAAAAGAAAATCCCAATTCGTAAAAAAAATTATGTAAATGTTTATAAAAATGTTACTCGTCGGAGGCTTCCCAAATCATTGAATTCAAGCTCACACTCTCAAGGCTCATCAATTTTCATGTTTGGAGGTCAGCTTTTGTATGTTGATCCAAATGAGCACTTCTCCATCTCATCTTCTTATACATGTCTCATCAACCTTTTCCTGAGATTGTAGTCTCGAGGATTGGCATTGCTTTAAATATGCAAGTCTTCTTACAAAGAGTTCTCATATTTTTGTCAACAAGCCTCACTTTTGGAATTGAGGCTTGCTACTATCAGTAGTCACCTTCTTCTTTGTTGGCTTTGCAATTGGTCTCTTTTTTCTAATTTGCAAGGCATCTAGGCACTAATAATGGCAAGCTTCATCAAGTTTGAATTCTCATCATCATCTAGACCATCATATTTGAATAGTTAGTTGGAGCTATGTTGTTCCATCCCACAAGCTGATTAAGAAATGGAACAAGCTAAACTCGATGCATTTTCATTACACTATGACTAGGGAACAAATATGATAGAGTAGCCAAACTAGAAGAACGCCCATAAGTCGTTTGGGGATAGACTTGTCAACACTAATTGGGGAGGAATAAGAAGAAGAAGAAGAAGAGGTGGTGGTGGTGGTGGTGGTGGTAGTAGAAGAAGTAGTAGTAGTAGTAGTAGCAGCAGCAGCAGTAGTAGGAGTAGTAGTTGCAGTAGTAGTAGTCGTAGTAGTCGTAGAAAAGAAGAAGAGGAAGAAGAAGAAGAAGAAGAAGAAAATGAAGAAGGAAGAAGGAAGAAGGAAGAAGGAAGAAAGAAGAAAGAAGAAAAAGTAGAAGTAGAAGTAGTTTTTGTTTTTGTTGTTGTTAACTAGTAGTAGTAGCAGTAGCAGTAAGCAGTAGTAGTAGCAGTGGCAGTAGTAGTAGGAACAAGCACCTTACACGAAAAACTCTAAGGTGAGTCTCTAATTGACCATCATGCATTGTGAGCAGAGGTTGATTGAGCATCATGATGACAAAAGAAAAAGACATAAAATATAAGGTGTTATAACTAACCATGTGGGCCAAGTTGAGGAGTAACATGGGATGGATGGAACTATGAATAACCATATGTGCTGAATTAGAAGGCTTGTTATTTGCAAGACATGCATTTGGCTTAAATTGGGTTGTGAGTGTGGCAACAATGTTTGAGTTGTTCTATATTCCGAACACTTAGTAAATTTCTCTAATCATTTGCAACTAGCATGAGCATTTGAGAACACTACAAATAAGCTCTTCTTTGATGTGCATAGCACATCAGAAGAAAGGCTAGTGATATATTAAGGCTCAATTGTTGCAAAAAGCTAAAACAAAAAATTGAGATATTATATCATAGAAATAAAGTTCTCCAAACTCATGTGGTGATGATCAACTTAAGCTTGAGGTTCATCCTCCTAACCACCTTACATGAGGCTCAATCTTGAATTTGAGCATTATGGAGCCTTAAAGCCACAAAGGTCAACTTAAGATTGATTTTCGAGGGCCATGTGTGGTTGAGCCTCATTGTTTTATGATTTAGCCTTGATGCTCAAGATTGAGCCTTGTATAAGACTATTGATGCAATTTATTTGTGAGGCTCAATCTACCCCCTTCAGGCTCCATGAGCCTTCAAGCTTAGCCTTAAAACCATGAGGCTCAATCTCTTCAACTCTGAGGGTCCATGAGGCTTAATCTTAAAGCTTACATGGCTCAACTTTAAGATTGAGCCTTGTGTAAAACTATAGATGCAAGCTTAATGTTGTGCCTCATGTAACACCACTGGGTTTTTTTAACAAGTTACATGAGGTGAAATTGTAATATTAGCCCCTTAGCTATATGTGTGTGAGGTTTAGGCTAAAGTTTGAGAATTTCCTCTCTATAAGGGAGCATCATATTCAAACATAAGATTGATACCCATGAAAGTACTTTAGGACAACCAACTTTCATGATCTTAACACACAATATATGGCTTGGATATATAATATAACAAATAATAGCATCTAATATGTAGAACATATCCATTGGAATATAAACCGAACATTATGTGCAAAATGACTCGTTATAAGAAAGTGAGCCATAAACTTCATGAAGAAAGGACTCGATGATTAGATTATCTCAACAATTGGAAAAATCTTGAAGCATAACTTTTAGCTCTAACACACTACATCTCATGATATATGCATATCAAGTATTACCAAAACTTCTCGTGCTTATTAAAAGTGGGCACCAGAATAAGTGCCAAATTTCTTAAATTGGTCTTATAGTTTAATAAGTCCATAAATTGAGAGGAGATGAAAGCCCGATTTCAAAACATTTGGGTTTTTTGAGATAGAACTTAGGGTCATGCAATAAAGGCAAGGTGCCAACACCACAAATAAGCACTAACATAATGTCACCAACTGTTACTATATCATCTTGAGAATGGAGATCCTTGAGCCAATGTGCTCGAGGAGTTGTATGGCTTGAATCATTGTTATCGATGAGTCAAAGCCTCTCAAAGAATGAGAGAGATGAAGTAGGTCCTCCAATTGATAGATAGTGTAGAAGTAGAGCTAAAGGGAGGAAGGATCTAATGTGGCTTCTCTCGTTACTCATAGATGAAGGTGAGGGTATTATTTTAGCACTTTTCCTCATGTTTTAAGGTCTTTTCACACTATGAAATGTTAGGATATCCTTTGTGCTTCCATTTTGTATTTGTATCAAAGTTAAAAGATGAATTCGATTTCTTAGATGTCTTCATGTTTCTCTTTTGATTAGCTTTAGATTTACCCAAAGATGATAAAGCATCGATCCATGCTTCACATCTATGGGAATATATCTCCTTGTGATGCCCATCTTGCTCTATCACTAGCTCCTCCCAAGTGATAGTATCCTTTATACAACAAGTGAGAAGAATTAGTATAGAATATGCCATACTTTGTTGGTGGTAGAAGATATGACCAAAGTGTCATAGCTAGGTCTTCCAAAGCCATGACCTTACTAAGGGATACAAGCTCATCTTGACTCTCCTCCACCTTGTTGATGTGGTCGTTTATTATAAAGAGATGTCAAAACTTCACCTTTAGGGTCATGTGATGCTTGAACATTTGAACTTGGTAAAGAGATGCCGATTTGGTTTAGACTTCTATGCAATGTGGATACATCTTACATGCATGAGAACATGATATATGCAATAATGAGAAGAGAAATGTTGGGCTTTTCAAACATTCAACACAACAATGAGACCTTAGAAGAGAAATGTTGGGCTTTTTAGCACAACAATGAGAGCTTAGATGAGACTCTTATTATATTCAAGAGCTTCGACCGTGTTGGCCATGCTATTTGTTAACCCTTTGTTTATCATAGATGGTGAAGAAGGATGCAAGTTTGAAGTGGAGCGGAGACATGCAATTATAAAGTGCTAAAAATATTTCAAAAAGGATTAAGTTTGAGATTGGATTATAGTAAGCACTATTATCTACAATGTGTTATCGTGCTATATTTACATTATTGCTTATGGTTGTATATTTATTTTGGAATGTTATTTAAGATCCAAGCTTGCTACCATGAAAATGGTAAAATGTATTGGAATAGATTGGAAGATGGCCATAAGAGGTTGTGTGCACTTCTATTCATGTGAGGGGATATTTCCAATTAATTTGAAGTATATGCATAAAGTAGAGAAGATTAGTCAAGAGCTTAAAAGTAGCTAAATGGACTAAGGGGGTCTCCGAGAATAGGGGAGCAAGGAAAGGCTTCTATTCGCATACTTAATATGGCCTTGAGGATGCACTACAAGATATAGGCCTTATACTGATGTTAAAAGCAACGAAAATGTAAATAAATAAATTTTCCCCCGTCGTCGCAAAAAGCGTCGTTATTGGCGATGCCATAGAACAATCGGTATTAGCGTCACTATTTGTGTTGGTATCAGCGTCGCATTTGCGACATAGATACCGACGCAAATAACAACGTTGATAACGACACTTTGCGATGCTAATAATGACATGTGCATGTAAATTTGCGACGTAATAGCGATGGTAACAAGGAAAAAAATTTGTGGCAGGGCAGTTGTGTACAATGCTCGTGTAAATAAAGACAAAGTGTACTTAAATCATAACACTGATACATGAAATAAATACATGATCGCATAATGAAAGCAACTGGTACAATCATGGCAAGATATCACTACTATATAGAAAATGTCTACATAGATCAAGTGACCAAAAAAGAAGGGTGTGTGAGCTCCAGGGATCCAAGGGCGAGCTATAGATCCTTGCCATCCGAAAGCTCTCTAGCTGCAAAGGAGCATCGAACGGACTCTGCAAAAAAAGAAATAACTACACATCAGTACACCATACAGGAATGCATTCTAATTAAACATGGTAACTATAGACAAGAAAGATGAGTGACTTACAGGGCCGCCGCGTCCATACAATCGGTCAATCAATGCAGTGAGACCGTGCCTCTCTGTATATCAAGTCTCAAGTCCGGTCAGATTGCAATCTGTAATGGAGTGCTACAAAGAAACAAAATACTAATTGTTAGAAACACGATTGTCAATACAAAGGATATTGCAAAAAAATAAGCAAGCAAAACAAAAGAAAAACTTACAAAGTCCTCTAGATATGTCCTATGGCCGCCACTCCCAAGATGATGGATCACTCCGGCCTCTAGACGTGCCCTTGCCACCTTGAGCTGCTGACTCTAACATCCTAGAGAATCTGTAGCCTCCTCCCTCAGTCGGCGCCAGTTGTCCGCATCTAGCCACTTGAGCTTTGCATCCCCACTCTTGAGTGCCTTGCGTGTGTCCGATCGTCTGTGTGACATATATGCACGCATGCAGTCCATCATCCAGCCCGTAGAAAACCTATCTATTGTGGCTTGTACCGGAAACTCCTCATGCAAGAATGCTACTATGTAGTCCTTACTCTGTTTTTTCAATGATCCAAGACATTGTGCCGAAAAACTTGTTGGCACAACTCTCTCATGCATAAGCCATCACCCTCCTCCCCTCATCATTCATGATGATGGCTCCTGACCTATCTACAAGATAGGCATACCCCTCTCGGGTATGTCTAAGATGGGTCCTCTCCCACCTGCGACCATGCTCCTGGGCATATCTAGGAGACCCATGTACATCTGGTGTACCGATTGGGGTAGTATCTATTGGACTAGCACCCATAGGGGTGCCACATGCGGATGACTGAGCAAAAGCTGAAGTAACTAGAGTAGACGTCTCCACAAGTGTGACAAATCCTGGAGGTGATGCAACTCCAGGTAAACGATGAGATAGAGACACTGCGTCTGTGCCTCTATAGTAACCACCTGAGCCACGCTCTCTGAAACCGCCACGAGAGCGAGGAGTAGCACATGTATCCCGAGCCGACCACGGGCTCATTGCATTCGTATCTCTGCAGCATCCCCTTGATCCTGAAGCACTCCCTCCATCTCGCCCAAGTCTGGAGTGTCGACCTCGTCTACTCGAAGCTGAAGCATCTGATTGCACCGAAGTAGATCTAATAGAGCGGCTTGACGATGTCCAAGACAACTCCTGGTCTGCCATGTCTCTGAATCTTGCCATCTGATCTGGAGACATGCGCGTGAAGATATCCTGTAACTCCTCATCGCTCATCCCTCGACTCATCCTGATGATCTAAGTACCCACAAAGATCACCTGCACAGGCAAAAAATGATGTTAGCATAATCAATTTAAATAATACAAAGCACGATAATATAAATCTTTAAAAAATGATCTTACTTAAAATGCATATCTTATGTACCCTTATAAGCGATTGGTCAACGAATTGAGTAAGTGGATGCTCCAAGTATGAAGTATCATATGGTCCCATGTCAATCTCCTAACATAACTTGGCATAAACTAGAAGGTCGATAGACATGTCACCACAAAAGGATGAGTCCACCTCATTCTCAAAGAATTATTGGACTCCTGTATTTCCATCATTGTTACCCGATGTTGGCTCCTCTACATGCTCCAAGCTTTCGGTGGCCTCCACCCCTTGCAATATCGACCCTTCTATTTGCATATTGTCCTCATCTATGCTTGGAACATCGCTTTGATCATAAACTCTCGCACTTCGAGAAGATGAAGGTATAACATACCACCATCAAGGTTGTCGGGGATTTGGATAGAAGATTACCTGTTCACAAACACGTACAAGAGAGATTTAACTATTGTGACATCTCCCATGTCGTAATACAATTAACGAACAAATGAGTTCATGCACCTTTTCACAATGGGCCGGCAACACAAAGGTATCGCGTAAATCCGTCCATTTTTTTTCGGAATCTATTTTGAGAAATCCAGATGGACCTTGTCAAACTGTTTTTCCAGCTCCTTCAAGTACCACTTTAAACCACTACACATAGAATAGGATCATGGAGAAGCTACGGTAATCCACTGTAACAATACTTTGCAAGTTTCCAAAATACTCCATCTCATCTATAACCATGTTTGGATCCGTTGCTCGTCGTCGGCTCTCTTGCTCGAACCTTGCCATGATACCACAGTCTGTTGTGGAGCGCATTTTGTCAATACGCTCCATGCAAAAATTTCGTCCACGTGACCACGCTGCACTATATATTTTGTACTGTACATTGAAATACTCAATTAGTTATTGCATATAAAATATAGATACGACAAATCCTAAACATGTCATCACCTTTGGACTACATCCCCTCGAGAATTCCCACTCCTCGGTTGAGACCTCTGCCCCTTCGCGAGACACTGTGGTCAAAACTCGTAGAAAACTAAGAACCGCGCATTCTGTTTGGATGTGACTCCGCGTGGACTATTTTCAGCTCGTACCAGCTTTGGGCATTCATACGTGTTGGAGGTCATCCAAGAAAACCTTCCTTGAGTTCATGACCCTCTGGCAAGAAAGTGGCGTGTCCTTGATATACCATCTTCTTCATGGTTCTGACCTTTGGGAGTCTAACTGTGGCCCGCACAATGGACATGCATGATAACCTGAGGTAACCAAACCTATCCCAACATCTCTATCCAGTGAATACAAACTTGAACGAGTTATGATAGATATTACCAACAAGAACGGAAGCCTATTTACCCGAGCACTCTCCGAATCCCGGAAAGTCATGCATCGTCCATATGAGAATGGCTCGAATATTGGCAAACCATCGCGCTTGCTCATATCTTGCATGGTGACCCCCTCCTTCCACAAAATCTTAAGCCCATCGACTAATGGACGAAGATACACGTCCATATTTTTTACTTTGTAGCGGCCGAGGACGAGTAAGCTAAGGATGAGATGTCTTTTCTTCGTAGAAAGCCATGGAGGGATATTGTAGTTGACAAGGACTATAAGCCACACACTGTAAGAAGTTGAGCGCAGAATAAATGGGTTCACGCCATCCATTGCATGACCGAGCCGAAGATTCATTGGCTCTCGGGCAAAGCCTAGGAAGGTAGAGTTAATGTGGCTCCATGCGCGTGAATCCGCTGATATTCATTGAACTCCATCTGTGGACCTATTCTACCCACGCCACATTGTTAAGCTCGCCATGCTGGACATATGAAACATGTGGTTTATGCAGGGGATAAGCGGAAAGTGTCTAAGAACTTTTCGAGGGATGGTTTGCCCTTGCAAGTCCTGTCGATACCTGTGAGAACCACACTTTGGACATGTCTCCATAGTCTTGTATTCTCCTCAAAATAGTATGCAATTCTTGATACATGCATGGATGATGTTGTAGTCCATGCCAAGCTTTTGTAAAACATGTCGTGCATCATCATGAGACTCAGGCATGGTATTTGCAAGTGGTAATATATGATACTTCAGTAACCTGAAAAAAATCATAAAACACCTTGAAAAAGCACAAATGTTTTTAATGATAGTGCCGAGAAGAAATCAACGAAGTGTACGTACAAGATAGTTGATCAACTCGGTCACACTCGCATTGCTCCACCCGTATTTTGCTTGTACACTTAGGAGTGCAAGCAGTATCTTCAGGTGAGATACTCGACACCCATCGTATAATGGTATGGATGTATCGATCATTGCCTCCATCTCAGGCTCCAAGTTTGCAGGTAAGTCTCGAAGACTGTCTGTCTCCTCTGGTATTGATGGTATAGATTGGGTAGTATCTTCCAAGTAGTGGATTGGCTCAAGCACTCCATCCATCGCACGCCCACCATGAACTCTTCTAATTGGCCGCAAAGGGTGCACTCCTCCTTGGGATGAGACGTCACCTCCCTGGATAGAAAAGTTGCCAGCCACACCCAATCTTTTTGTATATGGTATTCAATTAGCTTGCGAGTACAATGCATGATTGATATTAACTTTTCTTACCATTTGCTGAAAATCCAAGATTGCCTGATCAATGATCTCAAATTGAAACTTGCCAAAGCATCGTATGTGTTCTATAGACAATCAACATTTTCGTCAAATTGCCAGCTTGCATTGAGAGCAAGGACATGGGACACGCTGATTAAGATACGCCTCGCGATCTTGAACATCTAGACCTTCATCGTTTTCCATTTTGTCTACTTTACGACAAACAATTTGTTTTTGTTATCATTCTTATTTTCTTTCTTAAATTATTTGAGAAGGGATTTCTTCTCAACCCATCCACCCACAAATTAATGTATGTCAGAGTGTTTTTCGTCTCATGGTATTGCACGAACCTCGCCACCACTCTCTCTTTGTTTTTTATCCATTCATTATCTCCTCTCCTTCCATCTCTCTCTCTTTTTCTCTTTCTTTATTATACTGTATGTTTATTTCCTCTCTCTTGTTCCTTCTTCTTTTTTCTCTTCCTCCCCCTCTCTCATTTTCTTTAACAAAACTACTACTACTACTGCTGCTGCTGCTGCTGCTGCTGCTGCTGCTACTACTGCTACTGCTACTACTGCTACTACTGCTACTACTGCTACTACTGCTACTCCTGCTCCTGCTCCTGCTCCTGCTCCTGCTACTGCTACTCGTTCCTTCTTCTTTTTTCTCTTCCTCCCCCTCTCTCATCTACTACTACTACTACTGTTGCTGCTGCTGCTGCTGCTGCTGCTAGTGCTGCTACTACTGCTACTGCTACTCGTTCCTTCTTCTTTTTTCTCTTCCTCCCCCTCTCTCATCTACTACTACTGCTACTACTACTCGTTCCTTCTTCTTTTTCTCCCTCCCCCTCTCTCATCTACTGCTACTACTGCTACTACTCGTTCCTTCTTCTTTTTTCTCTTCCTCCCCCTCTCTCATCTCATTTTCTTTAACAAAACATACTACTACTACTACTACTACTACTACTACTACTACTACTACTACTACTACTACTACTACTACTACTACTACTACTACTACTACTACTACTACTACTACTACTACTACTACTACTACTACTACTACTACTACTACTACTACTACTACTACTACTACTACTACTACTACTACTACTACTACTACTACTACTACTACTACTACTACTACTACTACTACTACTACTACTACTACTACTACTACTACTACTACTACTACTACTACTACTACTACTACTACTACTACTACTACTACTACTACTACTACTACTACTACTACTACTACTACTACTACTACTACTACTACTACTACTACAAAAAACAAGAAAAGAAAAAAAAAACTACTATTACTACCACTACTACAACAACAACAACAAATAAGAAAACTAGACAACAATAAACAAGAAAACACAAAAAAACCATTACTACTACTATAACAACAACAACAACAACAAACAAGAAAACCACTACTACTACTACAACCACAACTACAACGACTACGACCACGACTACGACTACAACCACGACTACGACCATGACCATGACCACTATAATAAACAAAAAAAGAAGAAAAACCAACTACTACTGCTACTACTACTGCTACTATAACCACGACCATGACTATCACTACCACTACCACTATAATAAACAAGAAAAGAATAAAAAACAACAACAACTACTACTACTACTACTGTTGCTACTACAATAAACAAGAAAAGAAGAAACTACTACTACTACTACTACAATAAACAAGAAAAGAAGAAACTACTACTACTACTATAACCACGACCACTACTATCACTACCACTACCACTACCACTATAATAAACAAGAAAAGAAGAAAAAACAATAACAACAACAACTACTACTACTACTACTACAATAAACAAGAAAAAAAGAAACTATTACTACTACTATAAATAAGAAAACAACAACCTCTCCCTCCCTCTCTCTCTCCCTCTCTTTCTCTCTTTTCCTATTATATTTAATGTTTTCTCCCTCTCTCTCTCTCATTATTTCTTTTCTTTTCTCTCTTTCTCTCCCTCCCTCACCCTCTCCCTCTCTCATTTCCTTTTCTCTCTTCCTCTCCCTCTCTCATTCTCTTTCCCTCCCTCACCCTCACCCTCACCCTCTCTTTCTCTCTTTCCCTATTATGTTTAATGTTTCCCTTTCCTTCTCTCTTTCCCTATTATGTTTAATGTTTCCCTCTCTTGCTCTCCCTCCCTCTCCCTCTCTCATTTCCTCTTCCTCCCTCTCCCTCTCTCCCTCTTTCTCTCTTATTTTCTCTCCCTCTCTCAATACACATGAATTTTAACAAAAACAAGTAAAAGAGAAAGAGAAAACACAAAAACAAAGCAAGAAGGAACAATGCACTCACCGTAAAGGCTCGAAGAAGGGTTTGGCGGCTCCTCTTCGTGATGGCAGCTCCTCTTCGCCCTCCATATACTTCCTCCTCTTTTTCGCGAATGGCGGTGTCGAAGGGTTTCGAAAGCAATGTCGCAACTTCAGAAGTCCTTGATAAATTTCAGGATAAAAGATCAATCAAGCGTGACATTTACAACCCTATTCAACTTCAACAGCTTCAGCTTCATAAAGGAAACAAATTTGATTTATAAATTGGTTGCTCAAAAACTGAAGTCCTTCACATCCCTTTGATATGCCCTCAACTTTTTCTACAGTCTCCTTTGGTAGAACTCTTTTCAAATTTTTAACTAGAACAAAGTTTGATTAGCTACAGCACATCCTTCAGAGATTTGGTAAACATTTTGATGAGCAAGCAGCATGATAGAACATTTCTGTTTGCTGGTGGAGAGTATTAGGACTTCATGTGGTGCTGTGAACATCCTCAGACCTTGCAGACATGTTCAGATAAATGTAATGTCCATGTTGCAACATTGTTTGTTACAAAACATTCAGATCCTCTTAAGAATTGTCTTTTAATGTGACTGAAATCAGTGGCCTCTGTTTATACAAGAACTGAAGTCTCAAAGTGTTGTTTTTTATATTAATTCTTCAATAGCACTCTTGATGAGTTTAAAGAAAAGATACAGAGAGCACTTGATAGAAAGTCTGGACTGTTTCTGAGCAATAATCATCAATCAAAATCTCTCATTTTCTCTTATCGTGATGTCATTCACAAGAGAAAAATTTTGTGTCTTCGGATTCCAGAAAGAGGTGTAGAAATTTGTGTTGGTTCTCTGTCTTCTGCGACTCCAATCCTCTGTCAAAAATTGTATGGGGAAGAAAGAGCACATCTCCAATGCATGTAATGACACGCTTATCTGGGACTTCTTGTGCATAGTCCAATACGGCACCCACAGACCAGCCTATAGAGCCATATCAAACACAGGCAATCCTTCTTTTCTACTTCAACAACAGCAATGACATCAATTAATTCCTCTTCTGTAGGTTGGGAGCCAAAATTTTCTGTCCTTTCTGTGATTAGGGGCACCTCTTCTTTATCACTCCAGATGTAATGGCATTACCATTACTTAGATTATGTGATACTCTGTTGGACTTGAGTCCTTGATTAGAAAACCCAGATGTCGGCTACTGCCATATCCCCGTTGTATGGCCAACAATCAACCTCATCTAATAAAAAAAACACGAGTTCTGAAGGCGAGGAATATAGCAGCAAAGCAACTGTATCTGCAAAAAAACGGGGATGAAAACCTAGAGGATTATTTGCAAGTCCAGATTGCTGATATCCCTTTTTAGGAACGCCAGAGATTACTTAGCGATGGCCGCTCTGTTCTGAGCCAAAGGAAAGAGCCATTCCCAAGCATGCAAATAAGAACAGGCCTATGGAGATGAGAAGCAAAAAGTCTGTTCCCAGATAGAGGGAAGGAATTCAAGCACCCAAACCGGTTTACAAGGGTCCAAGGTTTGAACACCTGTGTGGCAGGTAGACGTCGAGCTCCGAATTAGGCCTCCAGTTCAAACAGGTATAACATCAGTCTTTGTTACCACAGCTACTGCCGGACCATTCTTCGTTTTCCCACAGGATCGATTGTTCCTCTCTTGTCGACTGAGAAAAAACATTCCCCTTCTCTCCGTTCAATTCGCGCCGTTTCCATCCTCCCCCTAATTAGCTCTTGAATTAGCTAATTAGCCTCCTCCATTCCGAGATTCCCTGCGCCCCCTTTTTGATTCTCCTCCTCATTTCACATTAAAAAAATCGATATATATATTTGTCTCCTTTTTTAGCTCTTGTTCCACATGCTTGCTACCAAATGTGTATACCAGAAATACAAATATGACCAGCACCACATGAACAATAACCGAATGTATATAGCTCGCAAGAAAAGTAGTTTTCAAGCCTCCAGCAAGAGTGTACACGACCACTCCAAAGGGAATAAGAAAACTAGCGGCGTAAATGTCAACTCCAGTCAAAGCATTTACAACAGCAGAACCCCCCAGAAGCAGCATAGCGGTCACAATTATGTTAGTGGCAAAGCAAAACACCAGAAAAACAATGTGCGCCGAAAAACCCCACCTCACACGCACAATCTCACAAACTGTGTGTGCTAATGGTGCATTCCGTTTGATTTCAATGTCAAGTACTCCAAAAAAGAGCACCTGAATTGTCACCCCACTCACATACCAGAAAGGGCCACTGACACCATACTCCCATGCAACATTAGAACTTTGCAAAGTAGTAGCTGCCCAAGTCCACTATGATACAATGACACTCGCAATCAAGCTTGTCTTGATGCTCCTACCAGCTGTATTGAACCATTCTGAGGTGTGCCGAACATCAAGCAAGCTTCCACATTTGGCATACATATCCACCAATGTACTTCGATTTGTATCTCTTGGAAATAGTTTAGTAATTCCTCACAAAGCCCATAATCGGCATATCCTGAAATAAGTGTAGCCCATGAGATTGCATCTCGAGTTACCAATCTACCAAAAACTCCCTGTTCTTCTACAAGCATGTCACATTTTGCTTACATGTCAACCAGAGCATTGTTGATCAATTCCTCTTGCTCCAAACCCTCTTCACTATATTTCCCGCATAGAATGAAAGAGCAAACATAACTACTAAGTATGTACAAAGTACCAAATCACACACACAACTTTCGGGTGGTTTTCACACCTCGAATGCACAGCAATACAACATCCACCCCCTCTAATCCTGCACATCCTCTGGATGGGCCAACTACCCATGATCGTTATCATCAAGATCCACAAACAGATCAATCTCTTCATTATGCATTTATGGTACATCAACAAGATTATCTGTCATATCATCTGTCTCTTCCATTGGAGTTTCTTTTCGTTGCTCACTTGCAAATTCTTCCAATGCGTAATCTTCATCATCTCTTTTCTTGAAAATCTTGATTCTTTTTCCAGCAAATAGGCACTCTAAACACTGTCCCATCCAATTCTGTCAACTCATATGTTGCATTATCAAAAACATGTCTGACTATGTACGGTCCAAACCATCTTTTCACCATCTTCCGAAGTGCAGTATGCTGATTTTCAAGGCTGCTATCAAAGACCAATACCCAATCTCCCTTTTCTATTGCTCTAGGCCGCAAGGGATGCCTGCTGTCAAACCTGTCCTTATTTCTTAGTCTAGCAACCTTCAACCTGTCAATAGCTAGCTGAATATCCTCTGGTCTCCTCTCCAACTGTCGAATCCGAAGAGCTAAGAGCTCCTCTCTCGTCAAATCCTCCTGCCAAGGTAAAACTGACCAAGTCAAAGCACAAGTCTCAGTCGGCATAACAGGTTTCTGACCATACATCAACTCTGCAGGCATATATCTTGTGGTAACACTGTGAGTCGTACGATCAGCCCACAAAGCAAATGGTAGAAGTCTCGGCCATTCTCCAATCCGTCCTTTGCATGCTTTGGCTAATGCTTTCACTATCGGCGGATGCCCTCTTTCACTCTTCCCATTTCCCTCTGGATTGTATGCTGTGGTTAGAGCCAACTTGATTCCTAGCTGAGAGAAAAACTCCCTAGCTTCATCTGCATCCAATTCACCACGATCCGCAGTGATCTTACCCATACAACCATATCTGTAGAAAATTTCCTCCAATAAGAACTTACACACTGCACTAGTGGTCTTCGTTCTCAAAGATCTGCCCTCAACATGATTGGTAAGATCCTCTCTAGCCAAAACAATGTATCTCATCTGCCATAGACCCATAGGCATGGTAACCAAATCAACTACCCACTTATAATGAATGCATAGTGGATAGGTCGGATGAAGCTCATCTCGATGATGCACTACCGAATACATCTGGCAGTCTCTGCAAGTCTCAACAAAGTGAGAAACATCTCTGTACATGCCTTTCCACCAATATTTCTCCTTGATTTTCTCATAAGGAGCCCACACTCCTCTATGACCAGCCCAAGGACTCTCATGAAACTCCCTCATCACCTGTAACTGTGTCTCTCTATCGCAGACAACCCGCAAAGGTAATCCGCCTCTTTTCTTCGGATGCTTCCAAAGAAATCCGTCCTTGAGAAAATAACCATAGGCTTTCCTTCTGATCTTCTTGAACTCTTCATCTGTCCATTCATCTCTTTTGCTTAGTGTACTAAGGTACCTGCCAATCTGCAACCAATCTCCAACATAGAGATCTTCTATAAAAGCCACAATATCATAGATATGACAAACATGATCAACCATAGTGGCTAAAATTTTTGCATCATCCTCTTCTGCAAGTAGAGTCTCCTCATCATCATATCTGGCTCTAGACAACATATCTGCCACTGGATTATCCTTCCCTGCTATGTGTTTAAATTCCGGATTTAATGACTTGATGTATGCAATCCATCTCAGCATAGCTATATCCGGGGTAGAGCAACTCGTGATCATACCAATCAATGGCAAGCAATCTGTCTCTACCACAACTGAAGCTCCAATAAAGTACTCCTTGTCACATTTGAGAGCCGTGACAATCCCCAGTAGCTCCCTCTTGATTTGCGAATATCTCCTCTGTCTCTCGTTTAGGACTTTCGCCCCAAACCGAATAGCATACCTATTTCCATCTGCATCATCTTGACCCACAGCCCAACCTATGCCAATTGGACTAGTGTCAACTGTCAATACAATAGGCTTTCCACAATTATAATCCGCTTTCCTGAGAGTAGGAGCATTCTGCAATAACTTCTTCAATTTTCGCATGGCTCTAGTGTGGCTCTCATCCTAATAGAATTTCTGCCCCTTTCGAAGCAGCTGATATAAACAATTTGCTATGTGTGCAAAATGAGGTATCCAAATCATGTAAAACACACAAGCTCCAATGAATCTCCGTACCTCTGAAGTTGTAGAACAATACTTCGCAATCTTGCCTATAGCATTCACCTTATCAGGTGAGGGTTTCCTGCCATAATATCCACACATATGTCCAACAATGACAACCTCATTCACTCCAAAAACAGATTTTTTCCCTGAAAGTGTCAAGTTCACTTCTTCTAACCTGGCCAAAATCTTCTCACATGCTGAAATATGATCAGCCACAAAGTATCTACATCCCTGCTCATTTAGACTCTCATTCTTCTCTTCTTCTGCACACCCCTTAATGGGCACATCATCCAAGAAAGGCATAGTAAGCTGAGGTATATAATCACGAAGGACCTTATGCATGGCATTCATCATATGCGCAACAAAATTAGTGGCACCTTGAGGTAAGGTACACATCCTGACAAGCCCAATAGGAGTTCTCATGGTGGTTATGTCCCTGCTTTCCAAAGCCAGCTGAAACTGATCATATCCTGAATACAAATCACCTAAAGAATAGATGGCACGTCCAGCAAATGCCTCTGCAAACTCATCCTCAACTGGACCTATACCAACATTCCTGATAGTAACTCTGTTCACTGGCTGCATGTCCTGAATAAATCGGAGAGTACCATTCTTCTTTGGAACTGTAAACCACATGTTTGAGTATGGTGCAGAAAAAGACTCAAGAATTCCTATTCTGATTTTCTCATTCAATAAATCAATCAGTTTTGGCATGTGTGCTTTAGGCACTGGAATAGGTCGGAGATTCCATGGAATATGAGGAATAGTAAAAATGACCATAGGAGCAACAATATCAGGATTCACACATCCAATCTCATGCGGAAAAAAAGTAAATCCCCTTCCATGTCGCTCAAGCATCTCCTGAAAGCATTGCTTCTCTATGGGTAGCAAGAAATCACCATTTCCAATTTTCAATTCAGTAAGAGTCTCTGCTGAAAATTTATGACCAATATGCTCTGGATTCCTCAAAATTGGCTGTTTAGCAGCCCTCTCTATTTGCTGATCACTGTCAGGTGGAAGCGGTACAGCTACCGGCTTCACCTTCTTATCCACAGTTTTGTATTTCGTGTCAACCCTGGCTTCATTATGCTCTTTTGCATTACTCAAATCTTGCTGTAAATCAGCAATTCTGCACTCCAATGGTTGAATATTCTCAGCCCTCTGCTCTATGGACTGCATAGGAACAGCCCTAAACTCTGAATGCTGAAATATTTCAGCAGTAAACTCTGTTGGCTGGAAGTTATCAGCCCTCTGTGTCTCTGAAAGTTGATCATAACCAGCTGGAAACTCTGTTTGCTGAATTTCTTCAGGACTCAACACTCTTTGCTGAGTTACCTCGGCCTCTGACTCAATCTGTGACACAAAATCTTCAATTTCATGAAACATGTCCAGGGACTGCACTAATACATTACTGTGACAATTCTGCATATCAGTTTTCAGCATATCTCCCATCTCTGTCATCGTATCTGCACAAATCACACTGTCATACATCCCATCTATGTGCTCATCATCCTCCAAAATTCCTGCATTTTTCAAATTTTTCTCCTTCATGCATATATACTGCCTGGCAGCTCTAGGCAATCTAGAAGTCTTCTGATAGCTCATCGAACTATTTGCTGAAATCTCAACAAAACCGGAGGAGAAAACACCGCTGCCAGGAGGCGAGAACTCCAATCTCCTCTGCTCTGTACCACCATCGTCTCGCGAAACGGCGGTACCTAATGAAAACCTAAATCCCTCACAGTGGGCAAAGGTGCATCTCTAAGAGTATCCCTGTTTCTAACATGGTTCACACACACAGTCATAAACTGAACTGCTCTCATACCATCTTTACTGCGAATCCGTGCATAAGCAGATCCATCATCCATGACCTTTGTTTCCATGCGCATCTCTGTGATGAATGGCTGTCCAAGAATTATAGGATAAGAGCATGAATCCTGCACAAAGAAATGAAAATCCTCCTCTACATCACCAATAGAAACCCTGACGACAGGCAGCATACAAATCACCTGCAGTGTTATTGGCGGTTCTCATACGCCACCCATGCTCTACATCCATAGGCCATATGTTACTCTCATAAACTCCACGAACTATGAGATTAATCTCAGAACCATGATCCACCAATGCAACATAAGGCACCTGTTTCTCTCCAATCTTTACCGTCGTCTCTGTAGTTGCCCTAGCCCAATGGCTCCGCGAAAAGTGTCTACGCGGTATCAAGACAGGCTCATCAATTTCAGCATAATGCATAGGCTGAACCCTCTTCTCTACCTGCGGAAAAACAGAAGCATTCTCAACCATAACCTCATCCTCATCCTCATCCAACTCCCCAATCAAAACTCCTTGTGTATCAGTGGTAGACAATGCATGTCTTTTCCTCTTCAAAACCTCCTGAAACTGATCCTGAAACACTCTTTTCGAGACGCCCAAAATCTCAGAAATAGTGAAAGTCACCTCACTGCCAAGTATCTTGTCATTAAAGATTTTCTTCATGTCTGTAGATGTCTCAATATCAGACATCAATCTAAACCCTAGCTGCTTTCTCTCTCTAGGCTCTTGCCTCTTTTCTCTCTTTTGAGCATCTTCCATCTGTCGATCTGGCCCTGGTCTTGAAGACGGTCCTGCTGTAGGCGGAGTAACAAACTCACCCCCTCTAGTCTTCTTAGCTGCACTTGGATTTTCTTCATCCCTCTTACGCTTCTCCTCAACAAGTACATCAACTCCCTGAGACTTAGCCAAATAAGCATAAATAGAGTACCTGTTGAAAGGTGAGAAGGATCGAAGCTTGCACGCGAGCTATGGCGGGAGAGCAAGAGCAAGAAAGAGAGAGACAAGAAATGGGAACTCCAACAGTCACAATGTGTGACCGGGCCTTCCTTTATTCAAACTGTCACTAAAAGAATAAAGAATAAAGTGACGTGACGGGCGCCCGCCACCTGCAGTGTGCAGTGGCGGGTACTGTCAGTGTAGTAATACACGGGGCGGCACGGCGGAGGCGCCTTTACCCCCAACAACCTCCCACTTAAAGGCGAATCTGCCCTAGTGAGAGAGAAAAGAAAAAGAAAAGACAGTACAAATGTACATAGGTGAGGAAAGGTGACATCTCATCCAACGCCCATCAACCTCCTGAGGAAGGCAAAGCGCTCAGTAGTGAGGCTCTTCGTGAGCAAATCTGCAGGATTCTCGTCAGTGGAGATCTTGACAAGGTCAACAGACCTGTCCTCCACGACACCACGTATGAAGTGATACCTCACCTCAATGTGTTTCGTCTTCGCATGGAAGACCGGATTCTTAGCCAACTGAATGGCACTCATAGAATCCGAATGCAGTGTAGGTGTAGCATCAATCCCAAGGTCAGCAACTAGACGGCCTAACCATATGGCCTCCTTGCAAGCCTCAGTGGCTGCAACATACTCGGCCTCAGTGGTAGACAAAGCCGTACACTTCTGAACCCTGGACATCCAAGAGATAGCCCCTCTAGCATAGGTGAATACATAGCCAGAAGTGGACTTCCTACTATCTGCATGTCCTGCATAATCGGAGTCAGTGTACCCCATGACCCCTGTATCCTGGCTGCCATAGCAAATACACATATCTGCTGTGCCCTTCAGGTACCTCATGATACCCTTCACGGCATCCCAATGTCTGCTGCCAGGTGTAGCCATATAGCGTGCCACAACACCAACTGCATGTGCAATATCTGGACGAGTGGCTATCATGGCATACATCAAACTGCCCACGGCTGATGCATAAGGGATCTTGGCCATCTCGGCCCTCTGCTCATCTGTCTGCGGACAATCGGCCTGTGATACCTTCACATAAGAAGGTAATGGACAGCCAATAGGCTTTACGTCCTGCATGCGGAAGCGCTCAAGGACTTTATGAATGTACTCCCGCTGTGAGAGATACAAAAGTCCCTGATGCCTATCGCGCTTAATGCGCATCCCAAGTATATGTGAGGCCTGTCCCAAATCCTTCATCTCAAAGCTCTTCTTTAGCTGAGATTTAAGAGCATCTAGCTCATCATGAGCTTTCCCTACTATCAGCATATCATCAACATAGAGTACCAAGATAAGCAAACTGCCATCACGGGCTTTCTTCGTGTAAAGACACGGATCCATAGCACTCCTGCTGTAGCCCTGTGACTGCATAAAGGCATCAAACTTATGATACCATTCCCTAGGTGCCTGCTTCAAGCCATACAAGCTCTTCTTCAACTTGCACACTAGGTGCTCCCTGCCAGGTTCTGCAAAGCCCTTAGGCTGATCCATATAGATCTCATCATGCAAGTCCCCATGTAGAAAAGCCGTCTTGACATCCATCTGATATAGATCTAAGTCAAGCTGTGCAACCAAAGCCAAGACTAAGCGCAGGGTGGTCATCTTAACCACAGGAGAGAAGACCTCATCAAAGTCCACACCATGTTCCTGCTTAAAACCCTTTGCTACCAATCTAGCCTTGTATGCCGGCTTGGGGTGTCCAGGGGTACTTTTCAGCTTGTACACCCACTTGCATGGCAAAGCCTTCTTGCCCTTAGGCAAGGCAACCAAATCCCAAGTCTCATTCTTATGCAGGGAGTCTATCTCAGACTGCATAGCCCTCTCCCAGGAGTGACTGTCACCCCTGCACATAGCCTCATCATAAGTGAAAGGCTCTCCTGCATCTGTAACCAAAACATAATGCATAGAGGGCTGAAATCTGTCAGGTGGACGTCTATCTCTAGCAGACCGTCTCACCGCAGGCTCTGCTGCATGTCTAACTACCTGTCCAACATCCTGGCCCTGTGGAGGAACTGCTGCAGGCTGTACTACTGGCTGTGCTGGAGCTTTAGGCTCCTCCTGAAAGATCACTCTGCAGATCTCAACCACCTTCTCAGGCTGCCTGTGCATCTTGTCTTCATGGAAGACGACATCATGGCTGCGTACTATTTTCCGCGCCTGCGGATCCCATAAGCGATAGCCCATCTCTCCTGACTCACCATAGCCAAGGAATATGCATTTAATGCTCTTTGGATCCAATTTACTCCTCTTGTCCTTGGGCACATGGCAGAATGCCTCACATCCAAAGACACGGAGATGCACATAAGAGGGTGGCTTACCAGCCCAAACTTCCTCTGCAACCTGGAAATCCAATCCACTGGAAGGCGATCGGTTTATGACATGCACTGACGTACTAACTGCCTCAGCCCAAAAACTCGGGGGTAGGCCTGCATGGCTAAGCATAGAGCGCACACGCTCCTGAATAGTCCTGTTCATGCGCTCAGCCAAACCATTCTGGGGTGGGTTGTAAGGGGCGGTCAACTGACGCTTAATACCCCTGTCATCACAAAACTGCTCAAAAGCATGCGAGACATATTCTCCCCCATTATCTGTCCTAAGGCATTTCAGCCTATACCCAGTCTGGTTCTCAACAAGAGCAAGCCATCTCTGAAAAACTGCCAAGACATCGGACTTCTGCTTTATGGGATAAGCCCACACTTTCCTAGAAAAATCATCAATGAAGGTAACGAAGTACTTCGCGCCACCCATAGACATGCAAGGCATAGGCCCACAAACATCGGAATGCACCAATGCCAAGGGCTCACTCATGCGTGGCCTACCCGATTTCTTATGCGTAGACCTATTCTGCTTACCATAAAGACAATGATCACACGAGTCAAAACATGCATAATCCAAAGGCGGAAGATACTGCAAACCAGATAACATTTTCATTCCTTTCAAAGACATATGCCCCAAACGGGCATGCCAAAGTGATACATGTGGGATAGAGCCCACTGCCAAAACATGGTCTACAGAAGACCCAGATACAACAAGAGGATAGAGGCTGCCAGCCTTGGCGCCTCTAGCAAGCACAAGTCTGCCTTTGGTAATCTTCCAGGTAGAATCCCCAAAACAGACATGAAATCCTGCATCATCCAACTGTCCTGCAGACATAAGACTACACGTAAGCGCAGGTACATGACGTACATCCCTGAGCAAAAAGGAACTGCCAGTGGAAAACTGCAACTGAATATCTCCACAGCCCACAATATCAAGAGACCTGTCATCTCCAAGTTTGACTGATCCAGATACAGTACGGTAAGAGTGAAACCACTCATGGTAAGGCGTCACATGGAAGGACGCACCTGAATCCAATAACCAGCACTGTGCATACATACTAGGTGTCTCAGTCAAGTGTGAAGCATCAGAAGAACTAGTTGCAAGTATAAACTCATCACCACCATCGGACTCTTCAGTCTGTGTGACATTAATTTCCTCAATCTTGACGTTGGACTTCGCAGGTACTATGCTGCGATCAGAGGACTTCTCCTGCACTTTATCTTTCCCCTTATCCTTGCGCTTCTCATTGCGCAACTCATGACACTGTGGTCTAATATGGCCCTTTTTCCCACAATGATGACAAGTGACATTTGCATTGCGTCCACGCGACTTACTACGCGACTTGCCACCACGAGATTTAGACCGACCCTTTTGCGAGTCACGGCCTCGGCCATTACCACGGTCATACCTGTCATTCCTGCCTCTAACTGTCAAAGCATGACTACCACGAGAGGCATCCAAGTTTTTGCGATTCACCTCTTCCTGAAGAAGAGCACTCTCAACATCTGCCAATTTTAGAGTAGCACTAGAGGCACAAAGAGCAGTGCGGAATACATCCCATGACTCATTCAGAGTTCCAAGCAAGAAAAGAGGAGTTACTTCCTCTCCAAAGGTGATATCCTGCGAAGTCAGGTTCTTCAGTATAGCATGGAACTGGCTCAAGTGAGCAGACATAGTCGCATTATCCTTCATGCGCAGATCCATAAGCTGCTTCAACCAGTACATCTGACTCGCCGGACTTTTCTTATCATAAAGATTCTTGATCTTATTCCATAGATCCCATGCACTCTGTGCTTCCTCAAATACATTATAATGTACCTGTTCAGTGAGAGACAATACAATCATGGACTTGCATAGCTCATCAAGTTCAAGCCAGTCGTCAATGTCCATAGTTTCAGGCTGCTCCCCACTCAACCGAAGTGGCTTAATCTGAGATTTCTGCACCAAAACCTGCCATATTTGACTCTTCCAGTAAGAGTAGTTGGTACCATCCAACTTTGTAATGTTAAAGATGGCACTATCATGCGAAGATGACGCCATTATGCAGGCTGGAAATGCCCAAACAGTCCAAAACTGCTTGCTGTTTTACTGCAGAAACTGCCCAAAAATGACCAAAAACGGGGTCCAAAGGGTGAGCAAAGTGTGCCAAAAGTTGCTGCCCACTTAGTACTAGGTGCGGTACACCAAATCAGGATATTTCAGCATGAAAAGTACACCTCAGTCCACCAATAACTGCTTGCTGTAATAAATTGCAGGTATGCAGTCTAGAGAGCAAACTGTTCCAAAATAGGATCCAATGTCAAGCAAACAATGCTAGGTCCAAAGCCGGCATGAAACGGACATAAGCAAGGCCAATGACAGTGAAAAGAACATGAGCTCAACACCAAGCATGTCAAAATAACATCTGCCAGTGAAAGGCACACCCCCAGACACTCTAGGCAAAGTGTTCCTGTAACTGCCAAAACCTGACACAAATAGGTATCTGCTCAAAGAGAAAGATCCAAATATGAGACTCAGCTCATAAGCATCCTGTGAACCAAGAGTACATCAATGCATATCCATAAAGATCGGAGTATGATCCCAAAGTCTCAATGTGTATGTAGCTGCTCAAGACATAAACTGCTTCAAATACATGTAAGTGCTCCAATAGCATGCAACTGTCAAAGGTCAAGAAAGCATGTAAAATGCTCCCACTGGCACAAAAGGCGTACAAAGCGAGCTCAGAAGCTCAAACAACCCAAGAGAAAGCACCAGTGATAAGTGACCCTGTCAATGCATCAAGCGCATCCGAGAGAGCATGACATACATGAAGCACCGGTCGTATTAACCATGAAGCAATACATAAGCCCAAATAAGCTCTCGGTCAACTCAATGACATCCAAATAGCAACCAAGATCAGTGATCAAGTAAGCCAGGAATGCTCAAATACATCCAAATCCAAGCTCCAAATGTCGGTATGGCATACACGAACCAAATAGCATATGTCACGAACCAAAGCATGTAATGCAAAAGCCTAACTGTCAAGCAGAGACATGAGGCATAGGCGGTCCACGAGCATGCCGAGTCGGTCCAAATGCCAGTGAAGACGGAGCTAATGCGAAGCTCAAAAGCATCCCATAATCTCATACATATGCTCCAAGTCGTCCCCAAATGTCAGAGATATCATGCCAAAGCTCAAAGCATACATCCGGTATCGGTAGGTAAGTGCCAAAGCATGTAAAGTACCTTCAGCCCACTATTATTCCAGCATGTATTTACTGTTCTAAACAGTAGATTTCAGCCCCAAATTCAAGCCAAAATCATGGTCAAACCAAATGCATACATCCCCAATACATCCGGGTAGGAAGTAGACCGCATACGGGCATCAAACAAGGTAACCGGAGTAGAGTATAAGCATTAAATGCCAATGCCAAGTGTGGCTGCCCTGTTTCCAGCACTGTATAACAGTAAATAACAATCCCAAATCAGCCAATATTTCAAGCCAAAATCATGACATAATCATGTGCATACATTCCCAAGGCACTAGGCATCATGTAGACCGCATACGGGCATCAAATAGCACAACCGGAATGGAGTATAAGCAACAAATGCTAATGCCAATGGTGCTGCCCTGTTTTCAGCCTGTTATGACAGTTTATGACAGTCCCAAATCTGAAGAAATCAGCCCCGAAAGATCAAGACCAATACCCAAAGCTTGAATGACATCAAACATGAAGTCTATAGCCCTCTTGATCAAGGTAGAGAGCAAGAAGCAATGGCCAAGTGTGGAGCTGAAGTAGATGAGTGCTCACAGCCTGGAAAAAATGATGCAATCTGCCCTGTTGGTGCTGAACTTGCTGTTGCTCCACATGGGCTGAAAAGGGGGTAATGGGGGGCTCAATGATGGCCCAAGGTAGGCACATACCAAGCCATGAAGGCCCAATGCAAAGGGGAGGGAAGATATGAGCTATGGAGCTCAAGAAGAGTGGCTACCCTTTGTTCCTGCCCTGTTTCAATCTGAGAATACACTCAAATGCCTGCAAATGCTGAAGCAATACCTCAAGGGCAAGGCCCTGATGAAGCTCAAGAAGGCCAGGATGGAGCTCGGGAAGCCGGGGAGAGTCGGGAGCTCAAGAGGTCGGCTATGGCTGCCGGGATGGAGACCCAATGCGTGAAGCGAGTCGATGCGAAGGTCGGGAAGCACCGAGTCGAGCTCGAGCAAGAGAATGCCAAGCTCTGATACCAGTTGAAAGGTGAGAAGGATCGAAGCTTGCACACAAGCTATGGCGGGAGAGCAAGAGCAAGAAAGAGAGAGACAAGAAATGGGAACTCCAACAGTCACAATGTGTGACCGGGCCTTCCTTTATTCAAACTGTCACTAAAAGAATAAAGAATAAAGTGACGTGACGGGCGCCCGCCACCTGCAGTGTGCAGTGGCGGGTACTGTCAGTGTAGTAATACACGGGGCGGCACGGCGGAGGCGCCTTTACCCCCAACACCTGTCAACAGGCGAATCCCAACATATTTCTGATCTGATGCTAGAGCCTGCACTAGTCAAAACAGTTAGCTGAATTTTTCCCTTGTTTGCAGTCTCCATAGCATAAGTCCATAGTGCTGACTGAGTCTCTGATCCCTTCTCAATCTGGACTCCATATGCAGAAGCATCACCTCTAGATGTCACATAAGAAGTACGCGCAGCCATGTCATCCACTAACTTCTTCATTCCACCTTTACCAAAGTTGGTAGCAAGTGGAGCTCCTGTCTTAGTCAACTAAATCTTACCATCTTGGCCCCAATATACCAAATTCTTCCTCCTTGCATCTTGAAAGGATTCACAATCCCTGCAATGCTAATGGTCCGTACTATCACACCAAATACATCTCCGATCTCTCCTAGGTGCACTAGGAGCACTAGAAGAAGTAGTAGGTGCAGTCGAAGCAAACTGCTCTTTCAACTTTCCCACCAACTCCGCTTTGACTGACTCCAGTGTCAAATCTGTTATGCCTTTGATTATGTCATCAAGAGAGGTAGGCACCGATGGAGCGGATGGTTTTGGAGCAGAAGGTGTAGGCATTGGTCGTGGAACAGGAGGAATAGGTGGAGTGGAAACAGTAGGCACTGGCATAGGCCAAGAAACTGACTGAGGAGAAGAAGCAATAACAGGAATAGAAGCAGGCATAGGAGTAGATGATGGTGTAGGTGTCATGGAACCATTTTGTAGGCGAGTCTTCCATATCCTCCTCTTGGTCAAAGTCGAGACTGCATCCTGAGCATCCTGCCAATCCGTTTTAAGACCCATAGGCTTCGTGCGATCCTCAAGAAGCTCACCCAATTCTTCTTGAAGAGCAGGATCTGCAGCTTGCAAGAAAAGCTCTTTTTTTCAACATCCAATGCTCTTTGTTCAATGGCATCAAGCTAACTATACCTCTCCTCAAATTCTCGAATCAACTCTGAAGCAGCTAGACCTTTGTTTGGCATGTAGACCCAGTCTCGGAATGACCACTGAGTAGCCATACCAAAGTCCTCAAGGAAATATTCTTCTTTCAAGGCCTTTTTAAAATCTTGCCAATGTGTATTTTGAATAAAAAGATCAGTCACTTTTGCCCTCAAAGCGGGTGTGACAAGACGAAGGAAGTATTTACTCATAAGTCCAGCTGGAACTCCAAAAAACCCCATCTTGATCTCATATGTCTTCAAATATGTTGAAACATTACGGCCATCAAATAGCTTCTTCTCATTCTCAACTGCTTCAATAGCCTTAGTCGCGTTGTTTGCATTCTCCTGCTCCGAATAGAGTTGCCTTTGCTGAGACAACTACTGTTGATGCAATTGTTGCTGTTGCTGCATATACAATTGTGTCTGCTAATTTTGGAGCTCCATATACATGGACATATTCTGCAAAATCTGCTTTAGATCCTCTGTTGAAGTACTTGACGTAGCAGTCATTGATGGAGCTGAAGTAGACGCAACTGGAATTGTAGAAGAGGCTGAAATAGAGGCTGAAGTATCTCCCATCCTGAAATTTCTGCGACGCTTTCACGTCGGGTTCACCAAAGATGTCGAAGGGTTTCGAAAGCAATGTCGCAACTTCAGAAGTCCTTGATAAATTTCAGGATAAAAGATCAATCAAGCATGACATTTACAACCCTATTCAACTTCAACAGCTTCAGCTTCATAAAGGAAACAAATTTGATTTATAAATTGGTTGCTCAAAAACTGAAGTCCTTCACATCCCTTTGATATGCCCTCAACTTTTTCTACAGTCTCCTTTGGTAGAACTCTTTTCAATTTCTTAACTAGAACAAAGTCTGATTAGCTACAGCACATCCTTCAAAGATTTGGTAAACATTTTGATGAGCAAGCAGCATGATAGAACATTTCTGTTTGCTAGTGGAGAGTATTAGGACTTCATGTGGTGCTGTGAACATCCTCAGACCTTGCAGACATGTTTAGATAAATGTAATGTCCATGTTGAAACATTGTTTGTTACAAAACATTCAGATCCTCTTAAGAATTGTCTTTTAATGTGACTGAAATCAGTGGCCTCTGTTTATACAAGAACTGAAGTCTCAAAATGTTGTTTTTTATATTAATTCTTCAATAGCACTCTTGATGAGTTTAAAGAAAAGATACAAAGAGCACTTGATAGAAAGTCTGGACTGTTTCTGAGCAATAATCATCAATCAAAATCTCTCATTTTCTCTTATCGTGATGTCATTCACAAGAGAAAAATTTTGTGTCTTCGGATTCCAGAAAGAGGTGTAGAAATTTGTGTTGGTTCTCTGTCTTCTGCGACTCCAATCCTCTGTCAAAAATTGTATGGGGAAGAAAGAGCACATCTCCAATGCATGTAATGACATGCTTATCTGGGACTTCTTGTGCATAGTCCAGTACGGCACCCACAGACCAGCCTATAGAGCCATATCAAACACAGGCAATCCTTCTTTTCTACTTCAGCAACAGCAATGACATCAATTAATTCCTCTTCTGTAGGTTGGGAGCCAAAATTTTCTGTCCTTTCTGCGGTTAGGGGCACCTCTTCTTTATCACTCCAGATGTAATGGCATTACCATTACTTAGATTATGTGATACTCCGTTGGACTTGAGTCCTTGATTAGAAAACCCAGATGTCGGCTGCTGCCATATCCCCGTTGTATGGCCAACAATCAACCTCATCTAATAAAAAAAACACGAGTTCTGAAGGCGAGGAATATAGCAGCAAAGCAGCTATATCTGAAAAAAAACGGGGATGAAAACCTAGAGGATTATTTGCAAGTTCAGATTGCTGATATCCCTCTTTAGGAACGCCAGAGATTACTTAGCGATGGCCGCTCTGTTCTGAGCCAAAGGAAAGAGCCATTCCCAAGCACGCAAATAAGAACAGGCCTGTGGAGATGAGAAGCAAAAAGTCTGTTCCCAGATAGAGGGAAGGAATTCAAGCACCCAAACCGGTTTACAAGGGTCCAAGGTTTGAACACCTGTGTGGCAGGTAGACGTCGAGCTCCGAATTAGGCCTCCAGTTCAAACAGGTATAACATCAGTCTTTGTTACCACAGCTGCTGCCGGACCATTCTTCGTTTTCCCACAGGATCGATTGTTCCTCTCTTGTCGACTAAGAAAAAACATTCCCCTTCTCTCCGTTCAATTCGCGTCGTTTCCATCCTCCCCCTAATTAGCTCTTGAATTAGCTAATTAGCCTCCTCCATTTCGAGATTCCCTGCGCCCCCTTTTTGATTCTCCTCCTCATTTCACATTAAAAAAATCGATATATATCTCTGTCTCCTTTTTTAACTCTTGTTCCACAGGCTTGCTACCAAATGTGTATACCAAAAATACAAATATGACCAGCACCACATGAACAATAACCGAATGTATATATCTCACAAGAAAAGTAGTTTTCAAGCCTCCAGCAAGAGTGTACACAACCACTCCAAAGGGAATAAGAAAACTAGCGGTGTAAATGTCAACTCTAGTCAAAGCATTTACAACAGCAGAACCCCCCAGAAGCAGCATAGCGGTCACAATTATGTTAGTGGCAAAGCAAAACACCAGAAAAACAATGTGCGCCGAAAAACCCCACCTCACACGCACAATCTCACAAACTGTGTGTGCTAATGGTGCCTTCCGTTTGATTTCAATGTCAAGTACTCCAAAAAAGAGCACCTAAATTGTCACCCCACTCACATACCAGAAAGGGCCACTGACACCATACTCCCATGCAACATTAGAACTTTGCAAAATAGTAGCTGCCCAAGTCCACTGTGATACAATGACACTCACAATCAAGCTTGTCTTGATGCTCCTACCAGCTGTATTGAACCATTCTGAGGTGTGCCGAACATCAAGCAAGCTTCCACATTTGGCATACATATCCACCAATGTACTTCGATTTGCATCTCTTGGAAATAGTTTAGTACTTCCTCACAAAGCCCATAATCGGCATATCCTGAAATAAGTGTAGCCTATGAGATTGCATCTCGAGTTACCAATCTACCAAAAACTCCCTGTTCTTCTACAAGCATGTCACATTTTGCATACATGTCAACCAGAGCATTGTTGATTAATTCCTCTTTCTCCAAACCCTCTTCACTATATTTCCCGCATAGAATGAAAGAGCAAACATAACTACTAAGTATGTACAAAGTACCAAATCACACACACAACTTTCGGGTGGTTTTCAGACCTCGAATGCGCAGCAATACGACAGCGGGGGCGGCGGTGAGAAGCTTTCCTTCTCCCTCTTTCTCTCTTTCTCTCCATCTCCCTCTCAAATGCAAGATGTTCAATCTTCCTTTCTCTCTCTCTTTTGTGTATGCACGCAAAATAACACGCTCAGGTTTTGGCCCGCATTTTTTTCATCTAGGTACCGTCGCTATTTGCGTCGCTATTAGCATTGTAAATGCGACGCTAATAGCGACATAAATAGCGACGCCGCTATTTTGCGTCGAAATATACCTCCATATCCTTGTAGTGATGGCTAAGATTATGAGAGAAGTAAAGGAGCTAGTAGACTTGGAAGAAGCACTTGTGGATCGAGTATGGAGTGTAGCTATACAAGCTAAGTATGATATCATCATGAAGAATGATACTTGGGAGCTAGTGGATTGGCCCCAGAAAAGAGAAAGATTATTGGTACCACACGGGTCTGGAAGGTAAAGGACAAGGCTAATGGTAGCTTAAATAAGTACAAATCCATATTAGTTGCATAGGGATTTTCAGAGATTCAAGGATTTCATTTTCAAGAATCATTTTCTCCAATTGCTAGAATGACCACTATTCGCACAATACTTGTAGTGGCCACTCATAAGAAGTAGCCAGTTTACCAAATGGATTAAATCAATGTTCTTGAATGGTGACCTCAAGGAGAAGGTGTATATGGCTCAACCACTAGGGTTTGAGGCCTCCATTCTGAAAACAAAGTTTATAAGTTGAAGAAGGAATTGTATGGGCTAAAGCAAGCTCCTGGAGCATGGTACTAGGGAATAGATAAATTATTTTTAGGCTTGAATTTCAAAATATGTACATAAGATACTAACTTGTTTGTTTACAAGGATGGTAAAAAGTCTATAGTGATCATCCTATGATTGGATAACCTTCTTATTACATGTGACTATGAAGATATGTTCCATCACACTCGAAAGGCATTGAGCTCTAAGTTTGAAATGATAGACTTGGGCTTGTTGCACTATTGTTTGGGGATTGCAAGAGTCGGGAAAATTATTCCTCTCAAAAGAAGTATGCATGGAAGATCTTAAAAGCATTTGGCATGACCAAGTGTAAAGAGATAACTACATCTATGGAGGTCAATGTGAAGCTATCCATTGAGGATACATTTGCACTAGCAAACATTGGAAAGTATAGGAAGTTGGTTGGCAATCTTGTCTACATATGTAACACTAGGCCAAATATCAGTTTTACTATTGGCGTTTTGAGAAGGTTCTCAAACAAACCATGAGAAAGTCATTGGAAAGCTAGGATATAGATGCTCAAATACTTAAAGGGAACTCTTGACTATGGTATCACATATAGTTTTAGAAGTACTCTTATGGAAAACTATAATTTAGATTGGGTAGGTGATAGTTTCTCTTTAGGTTCATGAATATTTTATTCGATTAGTAAGAATCAACCAACTATGGCATTGTCTTCTATGGAAGCAGAGTACAAGGTAGCTTGCTTTGCTATATGTGAAGTAGTATGCTTAAGGAGGATCTTATGGCACATGGGAGTACCTAATGAAGATCCAATTATGCTAAGATGTGACACTCAAAAGTTGCATTGCCATTGCCAAAAATCAAGTTTTTCATGCACGCACAATACACATCAAGATCCGGTATCACTATGTGTGTGACTTGATTTGAGGATGACTTTGATATAGTTTTAGAAGTATTCTTAGGAGATCCTTCATAAGATCTTTGGTGGAGGAGAATGGAGTAGATATCTTCACCAAAGATCTTATGAAGGATCTCCTTTGAATTCATCTTCAAAGGCTTGGCGTTGGGCAAGGATATAGCTCACTTGTGGTGGGTGGACATTGAGGGGGGTGCTAGATATGCTCAATGCCCCACCCATGTAAGGTGCTACCAATTATTCATGGTACTGTAAGTTCTAAGGTCCCCATTATGAGGAGAAGCCATATGTGAGCACGAACATTGATTGGGTCTTGACTTGTATGTCAGATGAGGTCTAAGTGATTGGATGGCAAACATGCACATACACAATTAATGGAGACTTGAGAACACAGAGAGATAGGGCTAATATCTTCTTCTTCTTTCACACAAAAGAACTAAATCCACAACATGATAAAAGACAAATAAAAAAGTGCCACAATATATGCAGTCACTAAGTGTGAACATGCTAAGAAGGAAAAGGTGGCATAATAAATGTGCCACAACCAAGAATGGACTATGTGGGTGTTGTCCAGTTGTAGAATCACCAGCATATCCTCATGTTGGTCACCTAACATGCTAGTAAAATAATATTGTACCACATCACCGAGGCACGTAGTGGATGCTAGCTCATGGAGAGCTCAACATCTCAATGCTCCCCCTCGAGCTTAGCCTAAGCTTGTGAACTCCAAGTATAGTCTTGAAGCACCGAAGCTTTTCAACTCCTAAGGCCTTGATAAAAATGCCAGCAACTTGATCCTCTGTGCTGACATAAACCAAGTCAATATCACCTACTAGAACCCCCTCTCGAAGGAAATGGTAATGGGCCACTATGTGTCTAGTATGCGCATGATAGACTAGGTTCCTAACCAATTGAATGTTGCTAAGGTTATCACAATAGATGATAACCTACTTATCTACTTGCATCCTCTTGTGCCTTCTGCACACCAAGTGTTTTAATAATTGGAATTCCAAACTCCTCATCCAAGCTCTACTCAGAGTCATCTGAATTAGCATCAACATGAGAGAAACTTGATGATACATCTATCATGCTAGGTGAGTCCCCAAGCTTCTCTCTATAAGCACTCAAGAGCACACACACACACAATCAATGGAGACTTGAGAATACAAAGAGATAAGGTTGAAATCTTCTTCTTCTTCTTTTCTTCTTCTTTCACAAAAGAACTAAATCTACAACATGATAAAAGACTAATATGAAAGTACCACAATGTATGTACATGCAGTCACTAAGTGTGAACATGCTTGGAAAGAAGAGGTGGCACAATAAATGTCCAATAAGCAAGGATGAACTATGTGGGTGTGGTCGAGCTATAGAATCATTTTGGTATATCCTCATGTTGATCACCTAACATGCCAGTGAATAATATTGTGCCAATTCACCAAGGCATGTAGTTGATGCTAGCTCATGTAGAGCTCAACACTCATTTTCTACTCCTTGCTCAAATTCTATCTGCTATGCCTTGTGATTTTCTACACCACCTCTACCAACTTGCAAGGCATAGGTCCACAAACATTAGAATGAACAAAAGCCAAGGGCTCACCCATGTGCGTAATGCCATACTTCTTATGTGAATTATGAGTCTTTTTACTATAAAGATAATGATCACAATAATAAAATATAGTCAAGGAATAGAAGATATTGCAAATGAGTAAGCATTTTCATTCCCTCTAATGACATGTGTCAAAGACGACAATGCCATAACGATACATGTGATATTGCAACCACCACTGCCAAAGTATGGTCGATAGACCCAAATACAAGGGATAAAGAGTGCTAGACTTAGCACCTCATACCAAGTCAATATTCCCATAAGTAAGCTTCCATGAGGAATCACCAAAGGATACAACATAATCTACATCATCCAACTACCCAACCAAAATTAAGCTTTTAGTCAAAGTTAGAACATGGTGTATATCATGCAAAGTAAACATACTACTTGAAGGAAACAATAATTAGACATCTCGGGTTGATATGAAATGAAACTCGTGAATTAATCATTCAATACTAAGCATAGGTGGAGGATGCATCAATCAACTACAAAACATTAAGAGAAGAATAAGCAAGTATGTATTCATCATCATAATAAGTTTGCACAATATTAATCTCTTCAATCTTGATGCTAGACTTGCTAGGGACAATGTTGCAATCATCATTCTTTTCTTGCACTTTGCTCTTTCTCTTTTCCTTATGCTTGTCATCGCACATTTTATGGCACTATGGCCAAATATGAACATGCTTTCCACAATATCATTACTAATCCTACCATTATAATCTCTAATTGTCAAAGCATGAGAGGTTTAGGAAGCATCTACATCCTTTCTATTAACCTCTTCATTCAAGAGCACACCCTATACATCAATAGGCATATTTACATACATTGTAGTACAGATGGTGTTCCATGACTCATGCAATGTAACTAGTAAGAACAAGAAAGAAAGATTGTCCTTGAATTCAATCCCCTACGAAGACAAGCAATTGAAAATAGAACAAAAATCATTTAAGTGTGCAGACATGGAAATTCCCTTCTACATATGAAGATCCATGAGTTGCTTCAACTAATATATCAGAGAGATACGGTTCTGCTTATCATACACATTATGAATCTTATCCCATAACTAGCAAAGAGGTTTGCCCTCTAGAAACAATATTATAGTAATATTATAGTAGACCTACTTAGAGAGTGACAAAATGATTCTACATTTACATAATTCATCTAGCTCAACCCAATCCTCAGCATTAATGCATTCAAGATTGACACCCTCATGTCTCAATGGCTTAATTTGCAATTTCTACACTAGAATTTGCCAAATTTGTGCCTTTTAATAGCTATAGTTAGTGCCATCCAACTTTTTAATGTTAAAGATAGGATTGTCATTCAACCCTCCAACTATAATCTAGTAAAGAAAAGCATAATCCAAGATAAACATGCTATTGTAAATGACATCAAAACAATCCCAAAATCATAGCCAAATCTCAAATCAAAGGCTAAGCAAGAGAAATTACCAAAATGGTGAGCCGTCTATAAATTGTAATCAAGTAACTATCAAATCCAAGTGATTATCCTTAATAAATAGAATGCATAAAACTAAAATGACAAGCTGCTGTAATAAACTACAAAATTATGCCAACAACCAATTATGAGAAACTAAGAAAGAAATACTAGGAACAACTAGCACTAAAAGCTATCGCAACTGCAATGTGTTAGTAACCATACATGTAGTAGGCATAGATATCACACACATAGAAGATCTCAAGGTAAAGAGAAGAGAACTGCCAAATGCATAATCCACTTAGAAAAGCTCAATACATAACCTAGAAGTGTCTAAATATCTAAAGAAGCTCAATATGTTAGAGGTGTAGCATCCAAGATACATGCGGCATACATTTGGAAGCAGAAGACCCAATATCTTGTTCAAGGTCTTACTATGGTATCAAAAGGGAGCATCCAATAGTATGTAATCACACCCAAGGTCAATGTAACTAAGCCCAAATCTCAGCTCAAAAGCATGCCATAACATATTGAGAAGTATACATAACAATCATAATTGTGCATCCATCGAGTATCCCGCAAAGCATCAAAGAGCATTAAGCATATGTTGTCTTAGATAAAACCTTGTTGTCTAGAGTAAACCAAAGTGATATCGTAGTAAAAAAATGAGCTAATGCAAGCTCAAAATCATCCCAATACAATTTTCTAGTAATCGACCATTATAACCTAGTGCTAGAGCGTCATTGAAGCACGGTATTGAAGCACAGTAGAATGAGTGATAGGTTGTCCTAAGTGTGACTAGTAGTGAATATCTTTGCATAACCTGACCTATTTTAGCTTAAATCAATCCCAAAACATTCCAAAAAATCAACATAACATCCCCAATGATTATGGCTATCCATGTGTATATTACAACAAACTAGCCTACATATAGAGACAATGGTTGAAGCTTAGATGCTTATAATTAGTGCTCAAGGTTACAAAACCACTTTCAAGAGTGATGCCAAGTATAAGCAAGGTTGCCAAGAGGTCATAGTGTAGAGGAGTGCTCAGCAAGATAGGGTAGTAACAACACGCAAAATTCACGTTGTTATTGCTATTGGTCTTGCTACTACTGATGGTGTTGAGGGTAGCTCTTGAAGCTCAAGGGTAGCTCAATGGGGCTTGGACAATGCCCCATTGGGCTCAATGGGGAGCTCAAGGGGGCGTAGACAATGCTTGGAATAGGACTTGCTCACCCAAAAGGAAGTGAAAAACCAACGTATACCTTGAGGAAGGAAGCCATGGCTGCCTTGAAAAATCAAATGCATACCTTGAGGAAGGAAGCCATGGCTTCCTTGAAAAATGGCATGATGTAGGTATTAATACAAGCTAAAACAAGCTGAAGAGAAGCTCCTTGAACTCCACTCCTTCGATACTAGTTGAAGGGGTAAGCCTTAAGTGGAAGCAAGAGCTATGGTGGAACGAACAAGAAAGCAAGAGAAAGAGAGACAAGATGTGGAAACTCCAACAATCACAATGTGTGGTCGGCCTTCTCTTATTCAAATGTCATTGAAAACATTAGGAATGAAGTGATAGGGATGGGCATCCACTAGGTGTGTAGATATTGTCAGTGTAGTGAATACAGAGGTGGTCAAGCATAGACACTACCCCCAAAACTTATGTATTATGGAATATTTTGCAACATTGGGGTTAGCTGGAATCTCATGGATTACTATGGGGAGGGTTTGTGTTAATCCCACTCACTATGGTAGGCTAGCAATGATTGGACATGTGGCACAAGTTCATTAATTGCTTTTTACCAATGTGGTTTCTAGGTCATCTACTCTCCAATAATTGTAGTTGTTTGTTGGTTGTTATTGAGCTTTCTGATTCACCATGGTAGGTTTTGGAAACCACGTTGACTCATCACCATAATAGTTCATGTGTGTGACCTATGAAAAACAATATTGTACATAGGCTAATTATGCTTTATCTTATTCATGATTTGCTTCAAAAAACCTCTCAATCCTAGCAAGTCTATATTTCTAGACAAGTCTCCTAATTGGCATGGATTCCATCTTGGACCAATCCCAAATGTCCTCCTAATAGTAGTGAAGGGGATGAAATGGCAGTGGAGAAGGAGAAGAGGAAGATGCGGGAGAGAAGAGCACACACAATGTAGGTGCTGTCCAACTGAATCGACAGTCTTATTGCACTATCATATTATATATGAATAAAGAATGGGCGATCATAGTATACACGGGTAGGCCCAAAGGCCTTTTACCCCAACAACCTCCCACTAAAAGGCCAATGTGGCTAGGGAGTGAAAACAAAGAAAAGAAAAAAAAAAGACAAGGTGAGGAATCATAACATCTCACCCAACGCCCAATCATAAGGCGAGCTGTGCAAGAAGTGTCAGGAACCTTTGTAGAAGAAGAGTCAAGCATCCCCGAGTCCATGACATCCAGGAGATAAGCGATCCCGCAACTCCATACAACGGAGCAATCCAAGAATGCTTCTCATGAAGCGAGCACAACTCATCAGTGCACGGCTCTAAAGCATTAGAGTCGCGCATAGCATCAGCGTGGCGCATATAAGACAACGGAGAGCAGTCAAACTCTCCAGAGTCAATCACTAAAAGAGGGCCAACATCCCGGGGCGTCCAACGGGGTCTCAAGACTACATGTGGCCTCAGCGAAGCGGAAGATTGACATATGGCTGGCTGTCTAGCCTACAAAACTACAAGAAAACGGCTCTCATGAGCCTGCGAGGGGTCTAGCACTGACCGCCAACATCTTGACCCTGACTGCTATGCATAGCTATGTCATCTAGGCCAATAAGTGCCTCATTTTCAGCATAAACAGTTTGCTATAATGGCACTGTAGCTACTGTAAAATCAGCCATAAAGCATACTGAACACTCATCAAGAGTGCTAAGAGGTGTCTGCATCTCATAGAAGACAGCATGATGGCTGCGTATGACATGTTGGGCATCCAAATCCCATAATCTATCGGGCTTAAAATCACCATCTCCATAACCAAGGAGGATACATCTACGTGACATAGGCTCATGTGGCATGCGTATAGATGCTTGGCAGCCAAACATCCTCAAGTAATCATAGGAGGTTGCATGCCACTCCATGCCTCATGGGGTGTAATACCATCCAAGGTCAAGCACGGCATCCTGTTAACCAAATAGACTGCTGCCATAAGGGCCTCACCCCAAAATCCATAAGACAACCCAGCTGTGGTAAGCATAGAAGCAACCTTTTCCTGTAAGGTCAGACACATGCCATGAGTAATCCCATAATACCACGTGCACAAGAAATCAATGCAATATTGCTGACAAGAGGTCCGAAAGCTGGGAGAGAGAGCATGACTCTCATAATCCATCTACAAGTACCTAGGGTTGCTACCAGCAGAATCCATAAACTTGTCAAGCATAACTGCAGCATCCTCAATTTGCACCAAGGGAAAAGCCCAAATACGATGGGTAGCATGATCAACAAAGGTCACAAAGTATGACGCTCCACCAAGTGACTAGGAAGGCATAGGTCCATATACTGCACAATTGACAAGATCTAGAGGAGCATGCCTCATACGATCACCATAAGCCAAGGGGGCTCTGCAAGGACCAAGAGTACAATCAGGGCAAGCATCAAGATCTGTAAGTGACATAGGTGGCAGCAATGAGTCTGAACTAGACAAGATCTCCATCTCTCTATGGTGCATATGGCCCAGGCGATAATGCCATAACAATGCGTGTGGTATCCGAATAACTGCAACCATAGAATCTCCCACATGAGAGACATGCACTGGGTAATGAGAACCAACAACCTCTGGCCAAAACCAAGCAACCATGACAGATCTTCCATGACCTATCCTGAAGAGAAACAGAGTAACCTACATCATGCAACTGACTGATAGAAATCGGGCTCTTACTAAGCATGGGAACATGTAGAATATCCCTCAGCATAAGAGAAGTCCCATTAGGCAAAGCTAGGCGTATGTTCCCTGTACCAACAATAGCGTAAGTCTGCTCAAGGCCCAGATCAATACATCCATCAACCTCCCTGTAAGAAGAGAACCATGCTCTATGAGGGGTAACATGACAAGATGCCATAGAGTCGAAAAGCCAATCAAAGGCATGGGCCTAATCATTGAGCAAGTAAGCTGTAGGGAAATTAGATGACAGGAGGACATGCTTAACTGCATCATCATGGGTAACTGCATGTACCTCACCACTAGAAAGAGTGGTAATACCTGTTGTATCGCTGACTCTCTGCTCATGTCGAGTCCATCTCTATCTCTTCTACTCTTTAAACATCTAAAGCATTTTCTTTGAACATGCCCAAGCTTCCCACAATGGAAGCAAACAATATCTGAAGTAGAAGAACCTGTACATATCAAATGCAAACAAGCAATCACAGCTCAGTAGGCAACTGCCAAAACAAGGGAGCAGTTCACTACTCAATACCTGTAAGTGCATCCAAGTAATAGCCATAATCCATAATCAAAGCATCAAATCCCATATAGCATCCAAGGTCGTAACAGAAAAATCCAAGTCAATGTCCAACTGCTCAAGGGAATACTCAAATGAATGTCGAGACGAGCTCAAATAACAGCCATCCACAGCCAAAGCATAAAGCATTCACCAAGACATCATAACCTGTACTGGGTAGCCTAGGCATAAACCATGTCATAGATGAAATGCCAACTACAAAGAAGTGACAGTCAAACCCAAATAGAGCTCTAATCTCAGCTCAAAAGCATTCTAGAGCATAAACAAGACATGTGGCATAGTCCAAATACATCATGACATCATACCGAGTAGCCGGGAGCACCCGTAACCAATAGGCATAACCCAACTGTAGCATAAATAGCTTCAGCCCTAAAGTTTCCAGCAGCATATAACCTCTGTAAACTGATCAAATCAGTGCTCAATCCAAGATCAAATCCATAGGCATACATTCCCGTATGTATAGGCACCAACCGGGCATAATCGGGCATCAAGTGCTAAGACCTGTAAGCATAAAATTGAAGTAACAGGTGGCTACCCTGTTTTGGACAGATCTGGGATTGTTCAAAATAATCAATGGTGGCTGAGATAAATTAGCTCCAAATGCATCTCATATAAGAGGCATAACATCCACAAGTGATCCGGTATCAATAGACATTAGTAGAAGCATCACATAAGCCATAGGCATACAAATACATGATGTCTCAGACCTGAAATCTGTTGCATAATATTTTGTCATCAGAATTTGGCAAATCCGACATCGCCATCGCGTCCAGAGCGTGCTAAAACCCCAACTTAGACTCTTACCTTGCATGAATCAGGTTCCGAATGCCCGAGATATGACAAAAATAGTGATTTTTGGGCCAAATTTTGAAACATGCGCAAAAAAAAAACGTGAGCTGGCTGGGGGGTTTGTTGTCCCACGTGTCAACAATGGGACCCAAAGGGGGCACAAATGGGGGCCAAAGAAGGCTTATACCAAGCCTCAGTAAGCCTTGATAGACTGGAAGCAAGATCCACGTGAAGGAAGCTCCAAGAGGTGTGAGTTATGGCTGCCCACAACCTGTGAAAACCCTGTTGAGCTGAAAACTGAGTGAGAATGAAGATATCATACCTTGTGTGGAAGATCGGGATGAGCTCTTGAAGACCCACCACTCTGATACCAGTTGAAGGGGATACAATGGCAGTGGAGAAGGAGAAGAGGAAGATGCGGGAGAAAAGAGCACACACAATGTAGGTGTTGTCCAATTGAACTGATAGCCTTATTGCACTATCATATTATATATGAATAAAGAATGGGCGGTCACAATATACACGGGTAGGCCCAGAGGCCTTTTACCCCAACAAGTAGATCTCTTTGCCTACAGTCAACCTAGCTAATTGTGGATCTTCCTAACGTGGACTACAAGGGAGATCATAAACCTCCTTGAATAGCTCACAAGTAGCTTTGAACCATGAGTTGCCTTCAAGAAGATACATCCATAGCTTACGATCATAAGCTAGTCTACTTCTTAGAGCCCACCTTCAATAAGAATTGCCATAAGCTCCCATAGGCTTTTCTTGACCAAAGAATCACCACAATTATAGGTACGTTGGCTTTTCCATAACTATCCTCCCTTGTACAAAACAACACTAATCATTGTAGCTTCTATGCCATTGAACCTAATGGATCCACACTATAGCCACCTTCTAGTCTTTCACTATTGGAATTACCATCTTCAATGATCGTGGGCATAAGCAGAATCAAGATGGCCATCCTTGCTTTCATAACAGTTGCTGGATAATAGTTGTTGGATACTAGTGAGGGCTCTTGTTCATGATGTCCTCTTCCAAATGGACAATAGCACTCCAATTACGATTAGAAAGATCATCCCCCCAATTTGTGTTGGCAGGTCATCCTACTTACTAGACACATGCTTTCTAGTCTTATGTTGTAGCCCCTAAAAGACACAAACAGTCCTTCGGCAATAACACTATAGCTCTAGGAACACACCAGCAAGTCTCCACAAACCAAGCTGATAGAGCCACCTTGCAACTTGCAAGTCTTTCTCACCCTCGCTCCTCACTTCAAGAATGTCTCCCCTTTCTCTAGTTTCACATGCTCACCATGACCAATCCCAAGAACAATAGCACCGCTCCTTTTCAACACCACAACTATGTCCCCCCCGCACATGCATGCATGCACACGCACGCACGCTGTCAGAGGGGTTTTTGTCGAAAGGTCGAATCCACCGGGGATCAGAAGTAGAAAGAAGTAGAGATAGGAGATGGAAGAGAAGATAGAGAATACCCAAGTGGTAAACATGACAAAAACAAATCACAATGAATTGAATCAATATGTATTGAAAGAATCTAGAATCTTTGCACTACTTAGAAGCAAACTCCAGGCATTAGCTCTCCTGGAGCTCCTTCGTAGACCAAAAATGTAGATCAGAAAAACCAGCTCTTTCTCTACTGCCCGAAACCCAAACTCTGATGGCTCTGTTGGCTCCGAAAGGGGGGGTAAAACCCCATGACACAGACACCTGGTCACGGATCTCCCAGATCACTCCTTCTTCTTCTTTCAGTTCAATTTGCAGTTTTCAACTTGTTTACAACGATCGAGACACGCACGATTTCGTCAATTTGTCTTTTTTTGAAAAATCTCCTAATTCTCTGAAAAAGTAACTAGCTTTTTACATGCCATCCTAATCTAGAAGCTTTTTCTAACTTTTTTGGATTTTTACAATAAATAATATAAAAATAGACTAAAATTATCCAAAAATCTAGTATTTTTGGATAATCCATGCAACTCACACTAGTACTAATGGCTCAGATCACATTGACTCTCTAGATCAATAGAGAAATCGGATGATGATGCATTCCATACTTTTTCACACTGTGTCCTCATAACATCACGACATCGACCCCCCTCTAAACCTGCACATCCTCCGGTATGTGCCAAAATCCTAGTTGTCACCGGATTTTGAGTCCTCCTCATCCTCTGCAACCATATCCTTTACTTCTTCATTTTCCATATCTTCCTGGCTAGCCCCTATATCATGGCCACTATTTTCTTCCAATTCTGGCAACTCATAGGCAGTAGATTCCCACCTTTTGAATAATTTGATTATTTTCCCTGCTATCGGAAGTTTTATGGTTGTCCCATCCAGCTCATTTAATGCATAAGTAGCATTATCAAACACATGTCTTACCACATAGGGTCCAAACCATCTTTTGGAAACTTTATGCATGGCACAATGCTGGTTATCTAAACTGCTATCATAAACCAATACCCAATCCCCATCTTGTATGGTTCTTGGTCTCAGTTTATGTCTTTTGTCAAACCGTTTCTTGTTCTATATCCTTGCTGCCCTTAACTTTGCAGTTGCTGCCTCTATGTCTTCTGACTTTCTTTCCAACTGTCTAATGCGTAAGGCCAACAACTCCTCTCTATTCAACTCCTCCTCCCAAGGTAACACACTCCATGTGACTGTCATCTCTTCTATCGGCATGATAGGTTTTTGACCATACATCAATTCTACAGGCATATATCCTGTAATAGCACTATGAGTTGTTCTGTCAGCCCACAAAGCATAAGGGAGCAATCATGGCCACTCTTTTATCTTCTCTCCATATGCTTTTGCCAATGCCTTCACAATAGGTGGATGACCTCTTTCATTTTTTTCATTTCCTTTAAGGTTATAGGCTAAAGTTAAAGCAAGCTTTATCCCCAACCGTGCAAAGAAATCATGAGCTTCATCTGCATCCAATTCACCCCTATCTGCTGTAATTTTTCCCATACAACCATATTGACAAAAGATCTCTTCTATGAGAAAAGTGCATATGGCATTTTTCGTCTTAGTACGTAGAGCTCTCCCTTCCACTTGATTAGTCAAGTCTTTACGAGCAAGCACAAGATACCTCATTTGCCAAAGACCTATAGGCATTGTGACCAAATCCACCACCCACTTAAAATGAAGAGACAATGGATATGTGGGTTGCAATCCATCATGATGTCTCACAGTTGAATACATTTGATATGTCGTACATGTTTCCACAAAGTGAGGAACATCCTTATACATACCCTGCCACCAATATCTTTCTTTGATTTTTGTAAAAGTACCCTAAACACCTCTATGACCATCCCATAAGCTTTCATGAAATTCTTGCATTACTTTTACTTGTGAAGCTCCTGTCACCCAAAACTCACAATGGCATACCCTGTTTCTTTTTAGCATATTTCCATAAGTATCCATCTTTTAAGAAAAATCCATAGGCTTTCCTCTTGATCTTCTTAAACTCCTCATCTGACCATTCATCTGTCTTTGTTAATGTACTGAGATATTGACCAATTCTCAGCCACTCTCCTACATATTTGTCTTCCAAAAACACTTCTGCACAAGATGTAAAACATCTAAAGTGTCTTCTCTTTGTTTTCCAAGCTTCTGTTAATGCTATAACAACACCTTGCATAGCTAAATTCACTCTTGTAACATCATTTTCAGCCATAAGAAAGTCATCTTCTTCCTCCTCATCCATCATCCCATCTTCATTCTCATAGCATGTTCAAGATAACATGTCTGCCACTAGGTTATCTCTTCCTGCAATATGCTAAAATTCAGGGTTCAAAGATTTGATGTATGCAATCCATCGAAGCATAGCAATGTCTGGGGTAGCACAACTAGTAATCATACCCAATACCGGCAAACAATCAGTCTCAATGACTACACGAGCACCCATAAAATACTCCTTATCATATTTAAGGGTTGTCACAATTCTCCATAATTCTCTTTTTACCTGTGGATATCTTCTCTGTCATTCAATCAATACTTTTGCACCAAGGCGTATTGCATATCTTTGCCCTTCCTCATCATCTTTCCCAATTGCCCATCCAATCCCAATTGTGCTTATATCAACAGTAATAATGATAGGCTTTCCATGTGAATAGTCAGCCTTTCTCAACGTAGGAGCAGATTTTAAGAGTTACTTCAATTTCTTCATTGCTTTCTGATGCTTCCTTTCCCAATGAAATTTTTTACCTTTTCTTAGAAGCTGATAAAGAGCATCGGCTACATGTGCAAAGTGAGGAATCCATATCAAATAGAACACACATGTACCCAAGAATCTATGCACCTTTGATACATTCATGCATACATCTCGCATTCTATCAATCCCATCTATTTTTGTTGGTGATGGCCTTCGCCCATAAGGCCCACACATATGCCCAACAATCAAAACCTCTTCAACTCCAAAGATAGACTTTTGTCCAGAAAGGGTTAAATGCACCTCTTCTAGACGTGTCAAAATCCTCTCACAATCCACTAAATGGTCTGCAACAAATTGTCTGCATCCATGAGCATCCATCTCTTCATTCTTTTCATCCATTGCACACCCTTTGATTGGAACATCATCCAAGAAGGGCATAGTCAATTGTGGTATAAAATCCTTGAGTACCCTATTCATGGCATTTGTCATGTGTGCCACTGAGTTTGTTGCACCTTGTGGGAGAGTACACATCCGTACTAACCCTAAAGGAGCCTTCATGGTTGTGATCTCCTTGCTTTCAATTGCAAGCTGAAACTGATCATAACCCAAGTAAAGATCACCCAAAGAATAGATCGCTCTGCCTGCAAAAGCCTCTGCAAATTCATCAACCACAGGACCTGCACCCACATTTCTTATGGTCACTTTATTGACCAGTTGCATGTCCTGAATAAATCTCAAAGCCCCATTCTTTTTGGGCACAGTAAACCAACGATTTGAGTACGGGGCTGAAGAAGGCTCCAAGATCTTCATGCAAATCTTTTCATTTAGCAAATCATCCTTTGGCAAGTAAGCTTTAGGCACTGGAAAATGCCTCAAGTTCCATGGTACATGTGCCACATTAAATATGACCATAGGAGAGACAACATTTGGATCCACACAACCTATTTCACTTGGTTGAAATGCAAATGCCTTCCCATGTCTAGCCAACATCTGCATAAAACAGTTTCTCTTAGCAGGCAAAAGAAACCCTTTTGCACCAACTTTCAATTCTTGTAATGTTTCAAATGTAAACTGATGACCTATATCTTTAGGATCCCATAAGCTTGGCTGCCTTGACACTTTTTCATACATATCCTCACTCTCTGGTGGAAGTGGCAAAGCAATTGGTTTCACCTTTTTGTCAACTATCTTATACTTTGTCTCCACAAAGTGCTTCAGCCCATTGTAATCCTTCCTGTTGAGCAAACAATGCTATAACATCATAGATATCCAAAGAACATACTAACAACATTCTGTTTTCAGCCTCATTTTCTGCATGTATAGTTGCTGAAATTTCAGCCATAGTGTCAATAATATTCAGCCCATAAAAGATGCCTGAAATGCCATCATTTTCAGCTAATAGCCCCAATGCTCTTAGTTTCTTAAAAACCTGTTTCATAGATATGCGTTCAGCCCTACACACAACTTCCATAGGCTTAAACCAACATGAATTGTTTGCTATAAACTAAGAAGTACCAACAGTAAATACATGCTTCATTTCATAAAGAGGCGAGTACATCCTCTGAACAGCACTACTATAGCCTCGCATTATAGTAGTGCTTAATGAAAATCTAGGTCTTTGAATTCCCTTGCATTTGGAACCAAAGGAGACTCTCGAAGAATATCACGATTTCTAGGATGATTAACACAAACAGTAAGAAATTGGACTGCTTTTCTCCCATCCTTGCTTCTGACTCTTGCATAAGCAGAACCATCATCAAGCACCTTTGTTTCCATACGCACACATGTAATGTAGAGCTGTCCCAAAATCACTGCATATGAGGAATTATATTGCACAAAGAAGTGTTGCTCTTCCTGTACATCACCAATTGTCACTTTTACATTAGGACATGCAGCATAGAGCTCCCTTGAAGAATTATTTGTAGCCCTCATATGCCAACCATGATTAGTGTCCATAGTCCATGCACCATTTTCATACAATCCCTGCTCAATGATATTTATCTCAGACCCATGGTCAAGTAAAGCAACACAAGGAGTTTCACGCTCCCCTATTTTCACTACCTCGGTGGTAGCTCTAGCCCAATGATTTCTTGTGTACTGACTTCAAGGAATAAATCCTAGAGTCTCTTTTCCATATTGTTGCATTTGCCTTACTCCACCATGCATATTGCTACAAGACAATGCATTTTCAGCCACTTTCTTCTCTTTTTCACATGCTATCCACTAATTAGTAGCATCCTGCATAGATAATCCACTACTTACTTCATGCTCATATTCAGCCCGAATACCTAACAAAACAGTTTCTTCTTCAAATTGCAGCAATGCACTAGTGGTATCACTAAGAAACTGACGCTTCCTTTTAATTATGTCAATGATCTCATCATGAAATTCTCGCTTGGCAATGCCAAGCACCTCTCCCAAGGTAAATTCCACCCAACTGTTTAAGATCCATTATTCAAGAACCTTCTTAAGATCTGTGGCTGTCTCAATGTCAAATTGCAACTTATATCCTAGCTGCTTGCCCTTCTTTTTGCCCTCTTGTTTGTTATCCTGTTTTTGCTCTCGATTGACCTCTTCCATAACATGCTCGGGAGATGGCTGATTTGTAGCTTTAGGCTGATCCACACTTCTTCTTATCATTCTTTTAGATGTTCCTGCAATATCTTCATCTCTTTTTCGTTTTTCTTCCACAAGTACATCTGTTTTTTGTACCTTTGCTAAATATGCATACACTGAATATGCATCTACCGGTGATTCCCAACCAGTTATGCCACGAATGTCTTGCCCTGCATGAGACATTTCACTATCAGTGACCTTTCTCTTTTCAGCTGCATGTAAAGCATGTGTCCATATTTTAGCCTTTGGACCAATCATCACTTGGACATGCATTCTATCCAACTGTAGACCAAAAGTAGAAGCATGTACCGCCGCATAAGCATTTCGGACAACCAAGTCTTCCAACAACTTTTGCATACCTCCCTTTCCAAAATTCAAAGCAAGAGGCAACCCCGTTTCTTATGCATGGATCTTGCCATCTTTCCAAAAGATAAGCTGTCGTGCCAAGGCCTCCTGATAGGCAGCACAATCCTTTCTCTCATGCTGCAAACTGTCACACCACATACATCTTTTTCCAGGCTTAGGGGTTGTTGCCTGTCCCCTTTCCTCTCGTCCTTTTTCATTCAATTTTGCAACCTTCAATTGAAGATCCCCCATCCCTTTGACCAATTCATCTAAGGCATCTTCCTTAACAAAGGGAAAAATAGCAGGTACAGCCATAGGGTTAGCCATAGAAGTGGGTGGCTTACTGGATACTTCAACCGTCTTACCCGTAACAATGGGCAAGCTAGAGACATGAAATCTTTCTTTTCTTCTATGCTTCTTCACAAGTGCAGTAACAGCTTCCTTGACATGTCTCCACTCTGTTTTCGAACCTGTCTCTGTAGTCTGATCCTCTAGCAAATCATCAAGCTTCTCTTGAAGCTCAGGATCAGCTACCTGTAGAAACAATTCAATTTTCTGACGTGCAAGAGCTTACTGTTCTGCAAGATCCAACTTCTCAAATCTACTTTCAAATTCTCTTACAATTCTGTAGCCACAAGACCCTTATTGGGTTTTATAACCCACTCCTGAAAAGTCTTGCGCGTAATCAAACTAGTGTCCTCAATGTAAAATTCTTCCCTAAGTGTCTTCTTGAAGGCTATCCAGTTTGCATCCTGCAAGTATAATTCAGTAATCCGTGCTTTCAGTTCATGAACAGTAACACGTATAAAATACTAGCTCCATGCAGATTGAGCCACTCCAAAGAATTCCATCTTCTGAGCATAGGTATGTACATATGCAGATACATTCTTGCCATTGAATAACTTCACCTCACGCTCAACTGCTTGCAAAGCGTTCATCACAACACTTTTTGTTTGAGCTGAAGCTTGCATCACCTGTTGTTGTTGTTGTACTTGCATAAGCATATTCATATTTTGCACCAACTGTTGCAAAACATCATTGGAGAATATATTCGAAGATTCTCCCATCTTGTCTTTCCTTCTTCTGTGAGGACAACCTTTCATATTGGGTTCACCAATGTCGGAGGGGTTTTTGTCAAAAGGTCGAATCCATCGGGGATCAAAAGTAGTAGGAAGTAGAGATAGGAGATGGAAGAGAAGATAGAGAATACCCAAGTGGTAAACACGACAAAAACAAATCACAATGAATTGAATCAATATGTATTGAAAGAACCTGGAATCTTTGCACTACTTAGAAGCAATCTCCATGCATTAGTTCTCCTGGAGCTCCTTCGTAGACCAAAAACGTAGATTAAAAAAATCAGCTCTTTCTTTGCTGCCCGGAACCCAAATCTGATGGCTCCGTTGGCTCTGAAAGAGGGGTAAAACCCCCAGGACGCTTGATCACGGATCTCCCAAATCACTCTTTCTTCTTCTTTCAGTTTAATCTACAGTTTTTAGCCTGTTTACAGCGATCACGACGCGCATGATTTCGTCAATCTGTCTTTTTTATGAAAAATTTTCTAATTGGCTAAAAAAGCAACTAGCTTTTTGCATGCCATCCTAATCTAGAAGCTTTTTCTAACTTTTTCGGATTTTGACAATAAATAATATAAAAAATAGACTAAAATTATCCAAAAATCTAGTATTTTTGGATAATCCATGCAACTCACACTAGTACTAATGGCTCAGATCACATTGACTCTCTAGATCAATAGAGAAGTCAAATGATGATGCATTCCATACTTTTTCACACTGTGTCCTCATAACATCATGACAACACACACACACACACACACACATTTTAGCCCTCCTATCACGCCATCACCACATCAAAAAATGTCAAGTAGGAAATTATAGCCTACAACCTTCCTTTTAGGCTACAATAGTCTTAGATTTCTTTAAAGCTAAAGTATTTCTTATGGCCTTTGCACATTTGTGCCCAACAACCCTCAACTCCTTGGAGCATGCATTTTTTGAGATCATCCTTTGAGAAATTTTATGCCGAAACCCTTGTCATGTCTTCTAGGCTTTGCTCACTTCACTTTGGAGCCAATCCATGCCAAGCCACATTGCCAATCACAATGTAATGAATTGTGGAAGAGAAAATCTCATCCTAGGCTATCTACAAGCCTTCAAAAACACATATTCAGCGTCTTTTGTACTTGTTTGTGTGATTCTCCCTACTAGAAAATCGTGCTTTGATATGAATATTATGCTCATGCAATCATCGTTTCAAGGAAATGCAAAGTGAAATAATGCCATGCAATCACATAAGCGATGCAACACACAAAGAGATGAATGCACCGAAAGGATTTGTGCCTATCATGGCTATGAGTGCCCATGCATTATGCAATATACAAGCATAGTTTCTTAATTAGTTTAGGATTCTTATTCTCACCCCTTATCTCATCATGAGAAGAAGAAATTGAAGTACTCCACTCCACCTGCCTACAACTCACAATTGCTCAAGAAAAGAAAAAGGGTCCTCATAAAGTTGACCAAGGAAAACAACCCATCTCACAACTGAAGAATTCCTACACGACCCTCAAACTCACCAAACTACCCTTCCCTCTCATTTTGGGGTTCCTAATTTAGTGAAGAATATCTCAACTCTCATGTGTGCAAAGAATGGTGCAGGCACAATAATAGGTGCTCTCTCAAGTGTGTGTGCAACTAAAATTTATTGCATATAGCTGTAGTGGACCTCATGTCATGAAATGCTTAATAATAGTACAATAAGTGTATCGACCTATTCCATGGCATTGAATTAAATAAAAAAGAACATGAGAAGACCTTGAGTGTAGTCTATCAGATAAGTGAACATAAAATGCTCATGAGCACATAATCCTAATGATGTGCAAAGATATCAGCAAGAAGATATACTTGATTTAGGATGTCCGTAGCTATAATCAAAATCCAGCATCAATCTATCCAAGCAAAGACCATTCTTGACCAAGAAGATCAAGTACTCAAGCACGACGAATCCAAAATGATGACAAAAATAATCATAGTCTAAGTAGACACAAAATTTTTAAGGTAGAAAGCAACAAAACAAACGTCACACAAACAACCAAGCACACAAAATCCTACTTACGAGATGCAATACTAGGGGGTTTCAATTAGTGCAAAAATGCACGACAATGCATGATTTTCATTGTTGAGGATTGTGCTCATCTTCATTGAGGCTCTACATCAAATCTGGTTATGGCAACCACAAGACCCAGCTTACACCTAATCCGTGATTAATGAGAGAGATAGAGAACCACTTGACTATACAAAGAACTTATTGAAATGCGAAAGTGTAGAATTAGGGCCACATTAATCAAACTAGTCATTACGACAACCATAAGGCCCTTCATTTCATCCCTGATATGAGAGAGAGAGAGAGAGAGAGAGAGAGAGAGAGAGAGAGAGAGAGAGAGAGAGAGAGAGAGAGAGAGAGAGAGAGAGAGAGAGAGAGAGAGAGAGAGAGAGAGAGAGAGAGAGAGATGGGGGGAAGAGTTTCAATTTATAGTTGTTTTTATTTGATTTTAGATGCTAAATAAAATTGTGGGTCAAGGTGATCATCGCAATGAGCATAGGGTATGCCCAAAAATTCCAAATTGAGAGCATGACAAAAAAAAGAGAACTTTTGGGGGTGTTTGCATCACTACACGACCCCCCCTAAAACCTTGTCTTAAAACACAAACAATAATCAGAGAAGGTGAAAATTTCTTCCACGAAGCAGTATTGTAGGAATGAGCAAACGGGGTATGGTGAGAAAGACAAAGAAAGGGGTCCGACGTCCGAATCATTGACGGAGGTCCGACGTCCGAATCATTTACGGAGGTCCGACATCCAAATGCGGAACTTTGTATAGGTCCGATGTTCGAATGAGGATCACGTCAGAATCAAGCTGAGGTTCGACGTTCGAATCAAGGAAAAGCCTTTAACTCTAGTCTCATTCGACGCGTGTGACTGTTTTCCCACTATCTTTGGGCAGGAACTGTAGTTCCTGCCTCTAGGTGGAGGGCATGCAACCCTTCCTGCAGCCTTTGGACACTTCAGCCAACACGTTTAGGGGTGTGGTTGAGGTGCTGCCTCCTCCCGCAGGGATTCTCCCTTCACTTACTGCTCCTCTGGTGATGACTTCGATCAATCATGGCCCATCAGCTCAACTTTTCATGAATGAAGATTTGCTACTAACTGGAATCCATCCCACACTTGAGCTAGGACGAATATCATCATAGGGGCCATCCCATCTGCAACAAATGTTGCATGCCTCACCCCACTTCTCTTTGCCATTTGCGCATGTTAACCCGCTATTTGACATCTCTCAACATGTTAGTTCTAGACTGCCCCCCAGGGTCTCACCTTTGGCTCACATCTTGCAGCTACTTCGACATTGGCCAACCATGAAATACCCCATTTCTCTGGCATGCAAGGAAGCTCTTCTATGCAGACGGGAATGCATAACGCAGGCTCTACCGGTGAAATGGTACACTCCCACCCTGAAGCGGTGCAGTCCAAAATGAGATATGAAGAGGAAACACCCAGGTCACAAATTGAATGTAAGAACTCCTTCCCAAACCAAGAAGAGGAAGGTATGTGCTTCGTTACCTTGGAAGATGAAGCAATAGATCGTGTTTTTTTCCTGTACTACTACCGTGCCCTTATTGGCCTCTGCCATGGCCCGCGACCTCCAATCGAGGTCCTGAGATCGTGGATTAGAGAGCACTGGGGGAACCTGGGATATAAGGTTGTATCTACCAAACATCTGCCCAATAACAATTTCATTTTTCTGTTTGAGACCAAAGACATGGCGGTCTCAATTCTGTCTCATGGTCAATGGATGTTGCATAATGCTTCGCTAACCTTATTCAAATGGTCCCAAGCCTACAAAAGTGCCTGTCTGGATTGAGCTCCCGAATTTGCCTAACCCCTTCCACTCCATATTAGGCTCGATAGCAGCCCCACTAGATAAAGTACTAGAGTAGAGACCTTCCTCTGATATCAATCCGAGGTGGCATCCCTAGATTTTAGTGGAAGTGGATATTAGTAAGAAGCTTAAGGACAAGATAATAATCAGAAATTCGAAGGGTCAAACCATTTGTACGCAACCAATCATTTATAAAATCTCCCTAATTCTTGCTTCAAATGCATGAAATAGAGACACTTTATTAGGGACTGCCCTGAATGGTTCAAAGAACATAAGAAAGAGGAGGTGAAGGACCCCCCTCCCCCCAACACATGGGGATGAGGAGGGATTTCAGAGAGTGTAGAACATGAAACATGTTAATAAGAATAAGAATCAAAAGGCTAAAATAGGGAAAAAGATTAATAACACTAAGTTTAACTCTCTAAATAGATTCATGGCCTTGCTTGAAAATTGTGATGATATAGTCCACAATGCTAATGGGATAGGGAGAACCATCGAGATAGAATCTGACCATGAGGACGGCTTTGTTTACGGAATGCAATTTTTTCAGGATACACTCATGTAGGTAGATGAATTTGAAAAAGAAATTAATGACTTAGATGCAACTAAAACGAAGGAAACATTGGATGAGGGGGGTTCAGATAATGAGAAGTCAGTGGGAGAGGAGGAGTCCCTCCCCACCTGCCCTCAACCTACAGACATGGGTCATCAGCACTCTGCCCCCCCATCCAATCCAAACTCTGGAAGTGCTGGAATCAATAAAAGAAGACCATCTACCATGAATGTAGGAAACACCAGCCCCTTGCTAGTAGGTAAGGGTCCCAAGGCTAAAGGCTCCAACTCTAAAAATAACAAGAATTAATGATAGACAAGCTCAAGATAATTGACTTCAACTGTAAAGGGCTTACAGACCCCAATCGGACTCGAATCACCAAGATCTGGCTCTTTCAAGACAATATCAAACCAGACGTAGTATGCCTATAGGAAGTAAAGGTGACTGGTCCCCATCTTGCTAAAAATCTAGAGATTCTTTCACGCCAATTTCATTGGATATTTACAAACCATCCGAGTGGAGGTGATGGCACAACCATAGGGATTTTAGGAGAATTATCCCATCTCATTAAAGCGATACTCAAGGACATTGCCCATGCTTGGGTATCAATAGTCTTCCAAGGACAAGAAGACTGGGCAGTCACGTCAATCTATGCCCCCTCCTCTCCCAGAGATAGGATCACCAACTAGAAATCCCTACAATCCATCCCCTTCCCCATGATACTTGCAGGGGATTTCAACATTGTGGAACATATTCAAGATCACTCTGAAAGTAAATGTAACATAATAGGGAGTGCTGAGTTACTAGAATGGAATGGACTAGTGGAGTTTCACGGTCTTGTAGATATTGGCCAAACAGGGGTCCTCACATCCTTTGTTGACTATGCCTAAACCGCTTGACACACCATAGCAATGTTGGATCATAAGCCAGTGATCTTGTCCTTCTCACTAGCATCATCTACCTCAAGTAGAGCGGGTTGGTTCCTCACGGACCCATAAATCTTTAAATACTATCATGTTTGTAAGGGAATCAAAACCATATGGGCCAATCATTTCCCATCAATAGGCAGCCCATCCCAAGCCTGGGCAACTGCCATCAAAGAAAGCCATAACTTTTTAGTAGGGTGCAACAAACACAAACAAGGGTAAGGCGAGTGCGGCGGGCAAATTTGTATCAGGAAATTTGTTGCATAGAAGATAGAATAACTAATGGGGAACCCCACCTTCAAGATCTGCTTCTATCTAGAAGGCTGGCCCTTAGACAGGGAGAGGCTTTAGAAGCTAAGAGATTACACCTTTTTTTTAGAGATTGGTGGTTAGACCACAAGGATAGATCGACTAAAATAAATTTTAGTATCTTGAAGGCCAAGCAGGCCAATGAGAGGCTTCCCTTGCTTGAAAAACCCAATGGTGCCCTTGCCTCTCAGACCAAGCAGAAAACCTAATGGTCACTTTTAACCATTTTTTGACCTTTTTGGGAAATCAAACAAACCTACATTAGAGTAGACAGCCGCCAAAGCCATGATTTCTCGGTACAAAAAGAGGGTTGTCCCACCCGAATTAATTCCAATATTGGACACACTTTTAACCATTTTTTGACCTTTTTGGGAAATCAAACAAACCTACATTAGAGCAGACAGCCGCCAAAGCCATGATTTCTTGGTACGGAAAGAGGGTTGTCCCACCCAAATTAATTCCAATATTGGACATGGACCTTTCAACGGTTGAGATAGCAAACTCGATTGATTCTTTAGCTAAGGGGAAATCCCCAGGCCTTGATGGACTTCCCAAGGAATTCTTTCAAGAATTCAAAAACCTCTTGGTCATGCCCCTTATGGAGATATGGGCTGAAGCAGTACATTATGGGGCACTTCCTATTACAATTAACCAAGGGGTGGTTAAGCTAATTCATAAGAAGGGAGCTAAGGAGCAACTAAGCAATTGGCGGCCCATAACTTGTCTCAACTCCGTATACAAGGTCTTTGCCAAGGCCTTAGCAAGGAGATCAGTACACCACCTACAAGGTTGCTTGGATACGAAAGGAGCAAAAAGGCTTTATTAAGGGTCACTACATATTGGATGCTATCATCAGCTTGTGGGAAGGGATGGAATATGTAGAGAAACAACATCAAGACTTTGTGTTTCTCAAGATAGATTTCAATAAGACCTATGATAGGCTAGAGTGGGATTATACACTCCAATCCTTCATAGACATGGGCTTAGGCAAGAAGTATGTCAATATCTCTACTCTACTTGGGAATGCTACCATAGCCATTTCAGTCAATGGTGTATTAACGGAGTCATTCCATTTGCAAAGGTCAATCCGGCAAGGATGCCCTCTAGCACCTCTCCTCTTTGCCATAGTAGCAAACGGATTAGGCTGGCTCTTAGAGCACTTTAGACTTCAGGGTAAAATTAGGGGCATCAAACTACCCAATAAAAAAGAAATGATACTTAACCTATTTGCAGATGACACTAATGTCACACTCAACAAGGATGCAGAGTCCATCCTCACCTTTTCGAACTGCCTGGACATATTCTGTTTAGCCTCAGGCTCCAAAATCAATCATACCAGAATGAGAGTCAAGACTCTTATCCAGGCCCCTCCTCAATGGATCTTGGACGCGCTGATTGCCAAATAATCCTGGAACGAGAAGTTTTTTGGCTATTAGGTATCCCTATGGGCTTTGGAGTGACACTAAAACAAAGATGGCGATGGGTAATGAACAAAATCCATTCTAAGCTAGAACGATGGAAAGGATTTCTACAAGGAATTTCTTCACGCAGCGTCATTCTCAAGCATATCCTGACTCCTACCTATGTCTACTTCCTGGCATGCTGGGTCCCTCAAACAACTCGAATCCTTATTTAGGAACTTTCTTTGGGGTGGAGACCCTTATAAATATAAATGTCCCAAAGTTGCTTGGAACACGTATACCCTCTCAAAAGATAAAGGTGGATCAGGGCTCACAGACCTCTTCTCTCTGTTCGAGAAATTAGCTGCAAAATGGGTTATGAGATGCATGCTTAACCAGGAGGAGGACTGGGCAATCCTTTTGCTCAGTCAGGTCCAAGGTTTCAATGTCGATCAACACCCCGTTTTAAAGACCTACCAATCCACACCATAGTATTCTCCCCAGACAAGTTTAAACCCCGCAATGCATCCCCACTGGTCAAACATATATGGGAAGCATGGCAACAATATAAAAGGCTGGTGACCATCCCGGAGGCCCAGAAGTTCAGGATATGGAGTGGACAAGACTCCAATTGGCTAAGCCTCACCCTTCCCCCCATTGACCTCATCAGTAAGGGATAGCCTCCAAACTTAACAGGAAAGGAATCAAAATTTGGATGGATCTTTGGAACCTGGAGGGATCTGGAAGAGCTCAAAAGGCAGACATGCTAAACAAAGAAGAATCAAGGTTCATCCAAGACCGAAAAAGAATATGGCAAGGCTTTAACCCAATGCTTATTCAATGTAATATGTAGGTTAAGATGATGGATTTCGGATGGAACACCAAGTCCTTTCTGCTCCCTCTGCCCAACTTACCCAAGGACAACAACAAATTGATCGCTGCCTCAATCAGAGATGGCTTCTTAACTGGAATAACTGTCAATGGGAATACTGTTTTCAACAAATATGGATCCCCTATCTCCCCTCGAAGATCTCTCATATGTTATGGCTCATACTCCATAAGGCGGTTTGGTAGAGTAGAATGTATTAGGATAGGCAATGGCCTTTGTCCAGGGTGCAAGAGGGATAAACAAACCATCGTACACCTCTTTATTTTATGCCTAGGTAAGAGGTCTTATGTCAACTGGTTACAAGAGTTCATCTCCCCCAACCATCCATATAAACTGACATGGAAAGAAATCCTCCTGGGGGAAACAAATGGCCTCTCCCCCTCCTTGTGGACCTTGATTCGTGGAATGTTTCTTTGGTCCATATGGCTTGTATGCAATGAAAAAGTATTTAATGGTAAAAATGTTGATTGGTTCCCTCAATTTAAAGTGGATATTTGTTGGCAGGTTCAAAGAAATGCCCGGAAACTAGCGACACATGACGTGTAGACCTCTATTAAACGTTCTGGTACCAGATACTCGAAAGAGGAAAGAGAAGCTAAAATCAAGAGAAAGATTGCTGAACTGTTCCAGAGGATTATGAATACAACTACGACTAGGGAATGCACCATCAAGATTCCTGCCGATGTCTACTCTACCTCACTTGATTGGGGTTCATCATCAACAATTTCGCGGGCCACTGGGAACCCCTCTATAATGGATAACACAACGGGGCAAATGGCTAGTAACCCTTACGCCACCCAGGCCATGCTGGTTACTGATAATGGATCTCATGCTGCGCCGCAAACAAACGAACAAACGAGATCACCTCGTTTCATCCAAGTAGAATAGCTCCACCAAGTTATGTTGTATAAGTTTTTGGCTTGTAAGTCGGGGTAGCCTTGTAAGGCTTGTAAGTCATGTGGTTGATAGATAGGGGCAGCGCAGGATCCCCAATTGTACATTCTTACCTTTTTAATATTTCACGTCTTCATCAAAAAATAAAACCTCATCTTAATAAATAGGCCTTAATAAATAAATGAAAGCATGTCAAAAAAGAAGAAGAGAACTTTTGGGATGGGAGTGAGTGCAACGTGACCACCCCTTAAAAACTCTTCTTAATAAATAAATAGATAGATAGATAGATAGAAGAGAGAGATATTCTCTCTCTCTCTCAAAAAAAAAACAACATTCCCTCCTTCCCTTCATCGTTATTAGGCCTTCAATTCCCTCCTTTTCTCACACACGCGAGTCACGCGCACGTTCTCTCGCTCATCGTGGGGCCGTGACTCTTTAGTCTTGAGCAGCTTGTGTTTAAAGCGTAAGCCTGTAAGGCGGGAATGACAACCTCGTGAAAACAGGAGGTGTGGCAGGAGCAAACGACGAGGAAGGCGCAATTCGTGGCCGATCCTGACATTTAGACAGATTCGAAAACCGGAGGAGAAGCAGCAGCAGCAGCAACAGAAGGGCAGCAGCAGCAGCAACAGAAGGGCAGCAGCAAATCTTGCTATTCTGACAGATCTCTCTCCTTCATTAGTCAGGATCGCTCAGAGTCATGCACAAGAGCTCTTCTTCTGCCATCGCGTACCCTACTCCGACCGTGCCTGCATACAGGCCTGTTCCGGATGAGGAAGCCGAACCTACCATTGGCTATCCTGCGCCTGTGGACGGCCAGCCCTGCTACGCCTACCTCCCCCCCGCCCCACCCCACCGTCGCCGCTCACGTTTGCGGAGATGCTGCGCATCCTGCTGCCTTTGCTGTGGCCTGCTGGTCCTCGCCCTCGTAGTTGTCGCCGCCTTCTTTGTCTGGCCGCGCTCACTTCAAGTCGATGTCACCGACATCAAGCTCGCCAACATCAGCTTCAGTGTGCACCGCACTGGTGACTCCATCATCCCACGACTCTTCCTCAACATCACCTTAAATCTGCGTGTCCTGGTCGAGAATCCTAATTACTTTTCAGTCACATATGAGACCGTTGTAGTGAGTATTCTGTATGAAGGGGATGAGGTTGGGGAGGTTGTATCTAATGGTGGAGATCTCAAGGCAAGAAGCACCTCCTTTGAGGATGCCACGCTGGAGCTGAACAGTTATGAAATTACTAGCAATGTTTTGTCGCTCATTGCTGACATTGCTAGTGGGGCATTGCCAATTAGAGCTGTTACCGAGTTTGATGGGCACCTGAACGTATTGTGGTTTCAAATCCCTCTCGAGGTAAGAGTGATCTTCATGACCTGTTGTTTTGTGGTCCATTGTCTTGTGTGGTGATGTTTTAATATTCAAGAAAGCAAGAAAATATGAACTTATCATGTACTGGTGCAAGTGAACATGCTGCTTTTATGCCTAGAATCTCTAAACAATAGGCTTGAACTTAGGCTGAGAGACGTTTCTATTACCTTTTCAATGAGTTTTCGGGAAATGTCATAGCACTCTTACCTACATACTGCTAGTGGGTATAATAAACTGATGATGAATTAATGACTGTATTTTAAGGGCTCATTGGTGTTGTACCAACAATTTTCTGCTAGATATGCAGAAACTGTACTGATTGAAAGAGTCGTGCTGTAGAAGACCAGTTGAAGTCAGCTTGTGCAACATCCATATCTTTGAGATAAACATACTTTAAAGCATTGTTGTAACCATTGTATATGGGATTGTTCAAGCAGCCACTACCTCATCTTAGAACAATGATATGATCACATATATATCTTGCACTGTAGTATTTAAGTACTGTATATATCCACACATATACTTGGCACCATGTTTCGTAGATACTATATATACCTACATGCTTGGCATGATGGTATGTATATATCATTCTACAATAATGATATGCCAAGGACTATTGTATGTAGGTACTTGAAAATACTTTTTACCTTAGGAAACACTTTTACTTCATCAAGTACGAAGCATGTAGTCAAATGTGAAACATTACTAAAATCGATTTATCTTGAACATCTTGCTTCAAATGTTGGGATATAGTCTCAACAGTAGAGAAGATACAATCTCATGAAACAAAGTAAAGACGCCTGAGCAACATATTGACCTAGAATGATCGTGTTCTTGTAAATTCCATTGAGAGCAGCACGACTCTCATTCCAATATGGTAATTGTAGTTAAATTAGACAATCTAGAGTTCCTTTGTTCCACAAGCTCATTGGTCAATTGTAAGTGGATAGTCCAACCAAGTAGCAATGTTAGTCTATAATACCATGCCTTCCAAACAACAAGCACGCACATGTGCAAGAAACATAAGGGGGTGCAAGCATGACTCCTAATGCAACCATGATAGTCATCAGCAAAGCTTGATGTCCCCATTGTCTTCAACTAAGCATTGAGTTAAGCTATTAAGATAATCTTTTGATAAGCTTGATTGTCATCCCATATAAATCCATACCATCGAAGACCATCATCTTGACCCAAGTTTGCTATTAGGCTATGCTGCAAGTAGCAAATGTGGTTTGCGCTAGATCTAGGTTTACTTAACCAAGAGCTCTCCCCTAAATTGTAGGACTCTATGGAGGCTCAAATTGTGCCTTTATCCTCGTAAATATATACCCTAATATACCAAAGTTCAAATACAATTGTCTTAAAAGTGTTAAGTGATCCTAGACCTCGCGTAGGTCTACTTGGGCTAGTCTTGTCTATTGAGCTTGTTAGTCTTGTGTACACGTCAGCTATCATCATTAGGATGACATATTTATTAGAGGATCATCCATCCCTTCGATGAATAGTGGGTAGATGGAGGGCTGTTGGGCAATTGAGTAAGGGCAACAACATAGCTACCAAGAATGGGGAATGACAAATGACAAGGGAAATGGGTAATGACATAGGAATAGGTAGGCTCCATTTTGAGAATGGGGAGGGAATGAGACATTAAAAAAATATGTTAAATTTGAGCACTTTCATAATTCTAAGGTAAACACTAAAAAAGTATTCATATACACTCTTAAATCATCACTTTTAAATTTGTATTACACTAATAAAACATATTTAGTAGTGCACTATATATTAAGATTCCTTGATATTGAAAAATGAATACATATTACATAAGAAAGAGCTAAATAATTTAAAGTTAAAGCCATAGGTGTAGATAAAGCTTGAAGTACAAATGAAGAAAGGGCTAAGACCAATACAACAGTCAACGACTTTTGAGACGCACTTTGAGAGAGAGAGAGAGAGAGAGAGAGAGAGAGAGAGAGAGAGAGAGAGAGAGAGTAATGGTGTAGGAAAATCGAGCCATAAGTATCAATATGCAAAAAAGATCCAATCTAAGGCAAAATAAGATGATTAAAAAGTCTTTCTTGTGTTCCCCCTCCAACTTGTTCTCGCATTCCCTACAATCGAAATGGGATTGGAGTGTTCCAACATGGGAACGGGGTTTGGAACGACTCCCCTTCTTGGAATGCATTCCTTGTTTCTCATTGTCAAGGAATGACATTCCCCCATTGCAAGGCAACATTTTGTCTATTCCATGTTGCGATGGGCAATGGGCAAGTGAAAATAGTCGAGCAATATGGGCAACATGCAGGTAGTCGAGTAGATCAATTGCAATTAGATAGGTAGGTAGACATGTGGTAGCATATTTGCTATAGGTCGGCTAGTTTCAGCTTGGTTGACTTGCTTGTTGTTTTCCTTTTCTTTGGCCCATTGATTGGTTGCTTGACCCATGTGGTCTTTGTACTTCTTTGTTAGTCAAACTTTGACATATTCACTATGTACATATATTGCTTTTAGATATTAGTCTTTAGCATTTACTCTTTTTTGAGCTCTCTCTCTATCATGTTTTGCTCTTTCTCTTAGCCCATGCATCTACTTTTGTGATGTAGCACTTTGATTGGTATCAAAGTAGAGAAGGGCTTTATTTACTATTGAGGTGGACAAATCTTAGAAGGAGAATTCAATACATCAATGAAGCTGTGCTTTAGTGTATGGGCGTGAGTGGGAAGGTTGTGTGTTAAGCTATAGGTGGAGTGAGTTGAGGAGTGTGCAAAGGAAGGAAGATTTGTTATGTTTGTTAATCGAGACTCAACAAGGCAGCTGCTTGGACTTGTGTGGTATTAAGAGAAAGTGCGCACTCTTGATTTTTGTGAAGAAACTAGATGGAGAAGTGTTGAAAAAGTTGTGTTTTCAGCTTTTGAAGTAAATTTTGTGCTCATTGCCTTTGGTAATGAAGCAACCTTAGTTATCGGGCAAAGGAAGTTCTAGTAGGTTGTGCATTTAGATTCAAAGGGGAACTATTGAAATTAGCCTTTCTCCTTGGATAGGGTGGTAATTAACTTGATTTAACAGCAATTACAGCAATCAATAAATTCAAAATCTAAAATAAACACTCTACGACTTAGATATTGGATACTTGACACCCAATTTTTCCAAAATTGGTGCCCCTTGCAATATTTCTTTAACTTGTATTGATTCAACCTTGTAGTACATTTTAATGTAGATTGATCTCTCTCTACAAATTTAAACTCTTTGGGTTGTCATAAATTGAATCGAGAACACTTGCATGCGGGCTTAATTGTGGATGTGCAATTTCCTTTAGATTTGATGTAGTTTTTTGAATTCTAATACTTGCTTTAATCATCAAGCTTTCGATTTTAAAAATGGTTGAGAAACCTTGAACTCAACAAAAAGCCTTAGATTTGCTATTGCTTGTTGTCAAATATCATGTAATGTTGTCACTTGCTGCTCTAGGGGCCAAATCTATTGTCCCTTGTCGTTTTTTAGTCCTAGAATGTTGTCTCTTGCATGATGTTTTTTCCCCTAGCCTTATTACCTCGAGAGCATGCTAGACTCTTCTTTGGGAGATGCTAGCCCTGCTTGTCTTGGAGTAGGATGAGTGTCTCAAAGAGATAGGAGTCAATACATTTGGCTCTATCAAAGCTCTTACCATTGGTGTAGGAGAAGGAATAAGTAGGAAACCAAGAATGTAAACTACAACAAGAAACAGAATGAGAAGAAGGATGAGGAGGAGCAAAATAAGTCAAAGCCCAAGTTTCCACATAGTGGAAAGTGTACTCATTTGAATAAGTTTTGGTAGAAGTATCTCCATTTGAAGCCTAAGGAAGGTTCAAAGAACTCAACAGCTACCCTTGCTACTCTCAAGTTTGTCTTTGTGCATTAATTTGAGATTGAGGATACAATTGTTGCTTCCTCCATTGAAGAGAAGTCATGGCTTGTTGATAGTGGGGCCTCTTCACATATGACCTATTGAGAAGATTGGATTTAGGTTCTTTGATTAGGGGGGAGTTTTGTCACCATTGGTGACAACTCTTTTGTCCTAGTTCATGGAGTGGGGACTATTTTCCTTTTGCTAGATAGACAAGCTTCAATGGCCATAGTTATACATGTGCTTGATTGAGGTTTTAATCTTCTTTCTATCTATAGTTTGACTTAGTTAGGTACTCTCATGACCTTTATCTAGGATGTTGTGATTATTGAGGATGCTTCTATAGGATCTATTTCTTAGACATGGCATAAGAGGGTGGGCTTTACAAGCTCACTGTCCTAGTTGTGTGGATTTTTCATGAGCTTGGGCTGCTTTGGTATGCTTGTTATGGGCACTTGAATTTTGACTACATCGGACAAGGTTCATGGAAGAACTTAGTGTAGGGACTTCCATATTTTTCTATTGTTCACACTTTATACCCTAGTTGCTTATGATACAAGCAACACATGTAGCCTCATCCACAGGTGGCTTCTCGAAGGGCTACTACTTTGCTTGACTTGGTATGGTCTCCATTGAGAAGGCCAAATAGTTGTTGCTTATTATTGTAGCTACTTGTGGCCCTATTTTTTGGAGTACAAGAGTGAGACATACTCCAACCCTTGTGATTGGGAGATGTTTGTGGAAACACAAATTTGTCAAAGATCATGGTGTAAGAGTGGATTATGGAGGAGAGTTTGGCTTCAAAGCTTTTGACAAGTTTTGCAAAGAGCATGGGATTTAGATGGAGTATTATTATTTGAATGCAACATTTAAGAATGGTGTGGTGGAGCGTGCCAACATGACCATGTTGGAGATGGCTCTTTTGATGTTGAAGCATTGTACTCTTTCCAATTTCCTTTGTGGCGAGGCAATTTCTACAACAATTTATATTTGTAAGAGATCTTTTACTTTGGCTTTGAAGAACATGACTCAATACGAGGCTTTCTTTGGGAAGAAGCCTTGTGTATCTCATTTTTGCAACTTTTTATATGATGCTTATATCCATGTAGATAAGAAGAGAAGTGTGGCAAGCTCGATTCGAAGTTGAAAAAGCTATATATTTGTTGGTTATGTGATGATCACGAATGGCTATAGGCTATGACTCAAAGAAACAAAAGATTGAGGTGAGTGGGATGTGGTATTTTATGAGGTTGCGGCCTTGGATGACTCAATTGATGGTACATCTATTGCATGTGGTTCTTTGTCATTGAGATTGATTGCTCTATCTCATTTCCCACTCCCTACAATCAATCCTTCCCCTTCCAAGTTACTCATTGACAACCCTTTGTCTTTGACTCCTCCCCTTTCATGATCCATCTTCTCCTTCTCTTTCTTTAGCTCTCCTTTCACCCTTGATATCTCCTTTTATTCATTCGTCATTGAGTACTTCTACTCCTATTCCATTCCCTCAGGTGTCTTTTTGGGCTATTTAGCTTCTTGAGGGAGAGCCTTTTTCATTTGATGAGGGGGAGCCTTCTCCATGTAATCAGGGGGATTTACCTTTATCCCATGAGGGGGAGTCCCTATCCAAGACATGGGCATTACAAGTATCAGAGGTCTCTCGGTCTTCATCATAGAAGGATAAGCTTGTTATTCCTCGATGGTATAGACAACTTATGCAAGATGTAGATGTTTTTCATTTTTTCACTACGTTGATAGGTCTGATACGGGTCTGATAAGGTAGGTCACTCTATGTAGATGTAGATGTAGATGTTTTTCATTTTTTCACTACGTTGATATGGGTCTGATAAGGTAGGTCACTCTATGTGAACTATGTCCTTATGTCTCACATATTTGTTAGAAGTGTAGCAATGAAAGCATAGACAAGTGTTGAAATAAATTGCTAGATCTATGACAGAAGAGAAAGAAAACAAAAGAACATTGCAAAGAAAGAGAACTCAAAGATGTGCTTGGAAAATAGAATCCATATACCAAATACATGAATGATGCGTACAATAGTGAGTCACTGGTTGTGTGGCGTTTAACACTGACTCCTCTCTCTAATAGGAAGACCACTTGAAGAATGATGATGATTGAAATGGGCAGGAGTCCTTGAATAAATATGCCCAAAATATGCCAAATATGGTAGTTGGTCAATCGACATTTAATGTTGGTGGATTGGTAAAAAATGCTAATCTATATAGAAAATGCTCATAGAAAAATGCCTAAAATACAAACTAGTGTGTCTAGTCCAATTGTTATGCACAAACACACACGAGTTGGCAATCCTTCTAACACTCTCTTAGATTATGGGTGATTTGATACAATACAATGATACAATGATAATGACCCATCACAGTCCATACAACATAGAACCACCAAAGCAGAACCATGGATATCCAAGTAGTGGGTGATCAAGCCACCACCAAGGTGCCTTGGAGAGAACTTGATGTTGATCTCGATCATACTAGTTTTTGAAAATAGAGAAGAGTCATGATAGTTTTTTGTTTGTTAACAATGTCTTGTAGTAGTATATAAGATCTTTTTGTCAAAATGTCTTTGAACATATGTGACCATGGATTCCTCACCTTTGTCTAAGATTGCCAAAGGGTCCCCTCATGTGAGCTCAAACTAGGAGCCAATTTCACTCTGTCAAAGGACAGTCCATCATGAACTTGGATGGTAATCCCAACTCCAGGATTTACATTGGCCAAACTTTGATCAATGTGTAAGGGACATCCCTCTGGAACCTGTGCACTTGTATACTTGTATAGATGAGGCTTGTTTGCTCCATCTCAGTGCCCTCATACTCTCTCTTTGGTGTTGGAGAGTTGTGAGGGATGATTGCATTACATGGACTAGAAAGTAACAGAGAAAGGGGCAATCAAGCCCTTCCCTCGGTTTGAAGAAGTGGATCTTGGTCGCGGCTTTGGACTTTCCCTTGGCTAGAGGATCAGAGTTAGAGTTGGAGGAAGAGGATGACTTGTGGAGGAGTTTGCATTTTGTTTTTTTTTTCCTCATTTTTTTGTGAGGTTGTTAACTCCTTGTAATTCTTCCATAAGTGTCCCTTCTTATTACAGTGATAACATTGGGCCTTCGACTTCTTGTCACCCCTCTTTGAAGGTGTAAAGGCCTCATTGGAACCTTCATAATGAGACGGAAGCCTTCATTGTAAACTCAAGGATGCATCATGCTCAAGCAACATCGAGGACATATGTGTAAAGCTCACATGTGTAGATGATGTTTACATCCACAAAGCATTCACCACTCCATCAAACTTCGGGGGAAGCTTGTAGAGTATCGTTTCCACAAGATGTGTCTTAAGAAGGGTAGTGTGCATGTGTCGAATGGTTTTGTACTTGTGTAAAACAAAGTAAAAATGATTGAATGGTGTCCTTTAGCCATGGTAATCGTGAAATGTGTTTCGTTGGTAGTGAAACGTGAATGGCTGAAATGTTTCACTGAAATGAAAAACGCCCAAAGTGAAACGGTTGATTGAAACAAGATTTTGAAATAAAAAATAATTGTTTTTGTGTGCTTTTTTGAGAGTTTTGAAACATTTCATAAATGATAGACATCATTTATCGACATAAAAGGGTTTGTATGGTATAAATATGTAAGTTGTATTTCATTATTTATAAAGAAAATTATATCACATATATTGTTCAATTGTTTCACTTGGCGTTTTGCTTGGGACTTGCCCAAAGGTGATATGTTTCGGGATGAAATGCAACGTTTCAAGGGCAAATCATTGTGGAGGTGAAACGTTTCTTGGTTACCTTGCCTTCGGCTCAAATCTCATCTGTTGAAGTTATCCATAAAGAATCATAGTACGCATGGGGGAAGGTGTCTCGTACAACATTTAAAGTTTTAACCATATTTTTGGTGATGTCACGCAAGAGGTACTTGCCAATAGAACTTTTTTAGAAATACATTGAAGTAGCATAGGATATGTATGTGTATCGTTCAAATCCCATGTAAGCATAGCTTCCTATGGTTGTCCTCATCAAAATCGTTGAGAAGAAGGAAAGGACACTAATGCCAATTGACAATGTGCCAAATTGGCTTTTGCACAAACCAGGCTTTTATTACAATAGTCCATGTAAGATAGTTAGGTCCATGTAACTTATCATTTGTAGAAGTGCACAAAGGAGCCATTTGGAGAGGAGAAGAGAAGATAGAGAATAGAAGGTATACAGAGAGGGAATATAGTTGACCAATAGCAAAGACTTCACAAAATGAGAGTTCACATGCAATGTAACAAAAAATATAATAAAAAATGAAGGCTAATTGTTGTAAAATGAAAAAAAAAGCGAGTTAAAAACTGTAAGAAATAGTAAAAATAGTGTGTATAAATAGTCACTCGGTCATTTTAGGGGTAAAAAAAATGCAGGTTGCTTGAGCATTTAATGTAATAAATTGATGATTGTAGGCTAGAATCTAGGTGTATGTTGAAAATGCAGGTTGGTGCTTTGAAAAATGCAAGGTTGATCAATAGGGGGAAAGACTTGTAATCGACAGAAAATTGCAACAAGAACCTAGATCTTGCAATTTGTTATCATGTTAGAAATGGTGCAGGAATGGAAGCATCGACAAGTGTTGAAATAAATTGTTAAATACAAGACAAAAGAGAGAGAAAACAAAAGAACACTACAAAGGAAGGAAACTTAGAGATGTACTCGAGAAATGGAATCCATACACCAAACACAAGAATGGCATGTATAACATTGAGTCATTGGTTGTGTGGGCCTTGACATTAGCTCCTCTCTCCAATAGGAAGACCACTTGAAGAATTTTGATGACTAAAGTGGGGAAGAGGAGTCCTTAAATAAATAGGGCCAAAATATTTCAAATATGGTAGTTGGTCGGTCAACATTTAATGTTGCTCGATTGGCATAAATTGCCAATCTGTATGGAAAATGCCCATAGAAAGTGTCTAAAATACAGACTAGTGTGCCTAGCCTACCAATTGGCATGTATGGACTCACACATGAGTTGACAATCTTGCTAATAATATTTTATAAAACTATGAGACTACTACTATTGACGAGGCTTTTTAAAACTAGTCTTCTTTTCTTGGATAGGGTGGTTAACAACGTGATTTAACACTAATTGCAACAAGTGTAAAATTCACATAAACTAAAAACGATAATGCTATCATTTAACCTTGGACATTGGATAGCTTGTTGGCCCCAATACTTGTTGCCTCTCATTGTATTTCTTTAGCTTGTATTGCAAATGGATGGAGTACAACTAAGATTCTTCAACCTTCTCTATTAATCCAAGCGTCTCTTGTTGTCATAAATGACCAATAAACTTTCAAATTAATTTGCCCTTTGATTTGCTAGGGGATTTGACCTTCACTTGTGTTCCTTGGGAAATAAATTAGCTCCAAATTCAATGTTGTTTGGTCGATCTCTTGAACCCTATTGAAATACATTGATTTTACCTTTAAAAATTCAAGTTTGAAGCCTTCAAATTTGAGCATGCTTTCGGAGGTTGTTGTCAAATCTTAATTTTTGTTGTAAATTAGGGTTTATAGTAGAGATTTACCAAAATTTGTACTTCCAATGGTTGGATTGTTGTAAAACTTGAAGTAAGTTTGGAAAATGATTGGAGAAAGCGAGAGGATGCTATAGAGAGATTTGTTGCAAGAATTTGGTGAAATTGAGCTATTGACTTGGTTTTTTAGTCCTAAATGGATTTACTCTTAGCAAAGGGAGCATCAAAGGTTGTAATCTTTAGGAGAAAGTGCATTAGCCACGATCACCAGCTCCCCTTGGTGAGGAATATGCAACCGCCTTCACCAAAATGGTCTATTGAGAAATGGTTCTAAAAGCAGACAACAACAGTCCAATCTCTCTTTCCAATAGCTCCAAAAATGCAAGAATAAGATTTCTCTCTCCCATCAATCTCAATTTAACTTTCCCAAACTTGCACGGGCAAGTTTTGCTAAGTGGCAGCCTTTTAAACTGAATTTCTAGCGTTATCTAGCCCATTAAATGAATTTTTAGAATATAAATTTTAAAAATTAATTTTATGTTCATTTTTTTTTCAAATCAGCTAATAATTAAATTGTTAAGGTCAACTTATTATCTAAGTGATCTTGAGTGCAGCTTGGAACTATTATTAATTAATTAATTAATGTCAATTCCCTAGTATCACCATTGATACTAATGGCTAGTTAAATGTTCTAGGCCAAGTTTTAACATCTGATACCACCTAGTACTTGTCAGGTCTAACTTATTACAGCTTTTGCCTTTGATACCAATTGATATCTTGGGGTTTGGATCATAAGCTTTTAATCAAATGCTAAGCAAAGCAATAAAGTTTTCAATTCTTGTAACACTCTTGCATGGGATGTTTGGTGTTGTGCTATGCAAGAGGAGCTTGATTTCATCGAACGTAATTAGACTTGGGGAGTTGGTTCCAAGAAGATGATAGGTGTAAAGTGAGCCTACAAGACCAAATATCAAGCTAATAGCACTTTGGACAAGCACAAAGCTAGGCTTGTTGCCAAGGGATTGATAGGTTTGGGCTACTTTGAGACATGTACATCTATAGCTTGTATGTCTACTATTTGGGTTGTTTTGGTTCTAGCGGCTCATCACTAGTGGTTGGTTTATTAGGTGGATATAAAGTTTACCTTCTTGAATAATGTTCTTGAGAAGGAGCTTATGTTAATTAGTCTCTTGGTTTTTGTATGCAAGGGAAGAAGGATCATGTGTATAGATTGTAGAAGACTCTCTATGGTATAAAGCAAGCTCCTAGGGCTTGATACTAGTGGATTGATTGGTTCTTTTTATAGAGTGGCTTTTATCGTTCCGATTATGATTTCAACCTTCACTACAAGCTTGAGGGTGACAGGTGCACTTTGGTCATCTTCTATGTGGATCACTTGATTATTATACGGAGGGACTCAGATGGTGGATTGAATGCGAGAGATCTTGTGACAACCTATAGGAGTTTGTGGGATCCTCTACTTTTTCTTGGTCTTGAGATTTATCAGATGATGTATGGCCTTTTCATTTTCCAGCACATATGTATCTTGTTAACTTCTTTTGGAGTTTGGTATGATTGATTGTAAGCATATTTCTTGCGCCATGGACCTTGAGTCCAAGATGGTTACTATTGGAGATCCCCTTCTAGATGCTATTTGTTACATGTGTCTTGTTGGATTGTTGATTTGGCTCATTTATACTTAGTTAGTGATCTCTTTTGTGGTGGCATTGTTTTGTTCTTTTATGAAGTTTTCTACTCAGACTCATTGGCGAGTTGCTTTGTGTGTGTTGTGCTATCTATAGGGGACTCGATCCTATGGGATCATGTATGGTCGAATGCAATGCTCATGTTGAGCCTTTGCAAGACTCTTAGTAAAAACATTTGCAGGGTTATCTTGTGTTTTAATCTTAGTCAGTGTGACTACACCATCATCCGAAACTTGTTTGATAAAGTGGTATCATACATCAATATGTTTGGTACGTGTATGAAACATGGCATTCTTAACTAAGCATATAGCACTTTGGCTATCACATCCAAGTTGAGGTGTTTTGGTGGGCAATTTGAAATCCTTGAATAAATGTCTAGGCTAAATAACTTCTTTCGAAACATCAATGGTTGAAATATATTCAGCCTTGGTGGTAGAGAGTGCTACTATCTTTTGCAATCCAAAGCACTATAAAACTATCCCACCAATCAAGATGAAAATGTATCCACTAGTAGACTTGCATGTATCCAAGTCACTTGCCATGTTTGCATTACAAATAGCTTTGTAGATCTAATGTATCCTCTCCATAGCATATACATCTTCTTTGTGTGCCCTTAAGGTACTGGAAGGTGCGTTTCATTGCCTTCTAATGGGCTTTGCCAAGGTTTGATATAAATCTCTCATGATTCCTATTGCATGAGTAATATTAGGTCTAGTGGCAACCATTGCATACACGAGTGATCCACAAGCTAAAGCATAGGGAACACCCTTCGTAGTATTGGTTGGTTTATCATCTTTTGGGCAATTTTCTTTGCTAAGCCTGGGCAATTTTCTTTGCTAAGCCTAGTGTACAGTGGTAATGATACATCAAGAGGCTTAGCATCAACCATAGAAAACTTGTCAAGTACTTTGTTAATGTACTTCTTAAAAAAAGAGAAATAAGAGTTGGTGCTCTCTATCTCTCATTACATGCATGTCCAAAATGTGTTTAGTTGCACCTAAATCCTTCATGGAGAAGGTTGAATTCAGTTGTCATTTCAATGCATTGACTTGGCTTTTATGCTTACTAGCAATAAACATATCATCCACATAAAGCACAAGAATAATAAGGCTTTCATCATCAACATTCTTTATATATAAGCAGTGATCTGCATTGCTTCTCTTGAACTCGTGTGAGAGCATGAAGGTATCAAAATTTTTATACCTTTGTCTAGGAGTTTGCTTTAGACCATACAAGCTTCTCTTAAGCTTGCACACCAAATGCTCCTTTCTTGGCATAACAAAGCCTTCTTACTTCTTCATGTATAGCTCGCCTTTTAAATCACCATGCAAGAATGTAGTTTTAACATCCATCTAATTAAGCTCTAGATCCATAGATGTTACAATGCCAAGCAATACCTGGAGAGTCGTTATCTTGACAACATGTGAAAACACTTTTTGAAAGTCAATCCTCTCTTTTTGTGTATAACCCTTAGCCACAAGCTTAGCTTGGTATTTGGATTTGCCATCTACACTTGATTTTATAGATCCATTTGTTAGGAATGGCTTTCTTATCTTTGGGCCCAAGTATTATTTTGATACAAAGATTTTATTTTTTCTTGAATAGTTAGCTCCCACTTTTTCTTTAATTGGCGAGATTGTGCCTTTTTCTATGTGAGAGGCTTACCCTTATTTGTGAGTAAAATGTAGTCCAAAGAGGGATCAAACCTTTGTATAAATCTTTTGACACATGTAGACTTTCTCACCCAACGATTTGTATTCTCAGGCAATGGGTCTATATCCAAAGGAATGTTAATAACTTCATTATTTGGTTGTTGAAATACATTTTTAGGTGGTTGTAATTCATTTTCAGCATGTTGATTATGTTGCCCAAGCTTATTTTTTAGAATCTCTTTGTTGCCCATTTTCATTTGGCTCAATAACGACATGTTGATCATCAAAACCAACATTAAACAGGGCTGAATTTTCAACGGTTGATGGTTTTTCAAGTGGTTGATTATGTTGAAATTTTATTTATTTTTTGTCTAAGTCACTAGATGTGGCATTTTTTAGAATATTCGATTCATTAAATACCACATCTTGGCTATGTATTATCTTTTTCATGCTTGGAATCCAAAGTCTATAATCCGTTTCACATCCATCTCCATAACCCATGAAGATGCCTTTAATGGATTACATGTCAAGTTTAGTTGTGCTATCAATAGGTATATGCACATAACATTTGTAGCCAAAGATCTGTAAATGGTCATATGAAGCAAATTTGCTAGACCAAATCTCTTTAGGGATGCCATTATCAAACACACGATGTGGAGGTTGGTTGCAAATACGCATTGTGGTTTTAAGTGCCTCCCCCAAAACGATTGCTAGAGATTAGATGTGGATAGCATGCACTAGATCTTCTCACGTAAAGTGCGATTCATCTGCTTAGCCACACCATTAGATGACGGATTATAAGGGGCAGTGAGCTTCTGTTTAATCTCACTTATATCACAAAATTGATTGAATTCTTTTGATACATACTCTCCCTCATTATTTGTACTTATGTACTTTAGTTTTGAACCCTTTTGAGTGCTAATAAACTCATAAAGCCTTTTAAAAACATCAAATGCCTTACTTTTTGGCTTAAGCTAGTGAATCCATGTTGGGTTTGACTCACTTCTACGCTCATAGAGGAGTGTCAGTGATTCATAGGACATTGGGGCACTTTTTATTTTCCTTGGGAGAGGTTTTTTTCCTAGTTACATTATCTTTTATTTTATGTGCTTATGTTACAGAGTTCGATCACTTATCGTATTTTACATTTTTTTGGGTGTGAATGCATATTAACAACCCTAAGGTTTAAGGGTTATACTCTGTACTGTCATTACACTCTTGGTAATTGTATTCGAAGTCGTGTTTTACACCTTTTGGACGTGAATGCACATTAACAATCCTAAGGTTTAAGGGTTGTACTTTGTACTCTCATTACACTCTTGGTAATTGCATTGGGAGTCATATCTTCACTCTCACTTACTCTCTATTATTAATTGTGTACTCTCAGTTGAGAGCTTCCATCTCTGCTCTCACAACCCATAGCTTTCTAAAGTGGTCATCAATAAAAGACACGGAATAATGGAAACCACTATGAGTTTTTATTGGCATGGTACATACATCTAAATGGACTAAATGCAAAAAATGTCTTTCTAGAGGCTCCATGAGAGTGTGAACTTTTCACATGTTTTTCCAAAATACAATCATTACAAAATTTAAGCTTTGAATCTTTCACATCAACTTTTTCGAGTGAAGAAAGTGCATGCAAACCCTTTTGGCTCATGTGTTCAAGATGCCTGTGTCATAGTTTCATGTGTGATTGTACTTTTGCAATTGCAACAAGCTTTTGAGGAAGTGCCTTGCAATGCAGATAATACAAAGTTCCTTTATTATTGCCTTAAGTGACAAGCATGGATTCTTTTTGCACCTTTCACATTCCACTACCAAAAGTAGTGAAGTAATCCTTGTTGTCTAATTACCCAATTGAAAGTAAACTATGCCAAATACATACCTAATATCACGAAGAATCAAATTTTTGCGGTTTTCAAGAGTCAAGTGTATGGTGCTAACTCCCTCTGTGACATGCATAGTTATTCCCTAGGTAAACTTTCCCAAGGTGACTTGCTGCATAAGAAGAGGAACACTCTCAAAGATGAAGTTACTGTCAGAAGTGGAGCAGCGGTGGAAGCATAAACATGTGTTGAAATAAACTGCTGAAACACAAGACAAAAAGAGAAAAGAAAAGAACACGATACAGATGAGAACTCAGATGTATGCACGGGAAATGGAATCCATATATCTGAACACGAGACAGTCGCATACAACAGTGAGTCATTGGCTGCGTGGGCACTGGCACTGGCTCCTCTCTCCACAGAGTCTGCAGATGGTGAAGATGAAGTAACTGATTGAGGAGGAGCCATTGAGTATAAATAGGCTGAAAAAGTGGGAAGCAATAATGCTGGTCGGACAGCATTAATGCTGGCCGACTGGTGCATAAAAATGCTCCACTGGCATAAAATGCCACACCAGAAAAATACCTAAAATACCTAATAAAAATGCCCAGCCCAGATCAAGCTCAGAGTCACACATGAGCTGACAAATACTCTGCTAACACCCTCTCTCAGATCATGAGTGATCTGATACAATACAATAGTATAATGAAAAGGGATCAGAAACTATATAACATAGAACTACCAAGTAGAACCATGGATACCCAAGCAGTGGGTGATCAAGCCACCACCAAGGTGCCTCGGAGAGAACCTGATGTCGATGTCGATCGTACCAAACACCTGAAAATAGAGAAGATCATAGCATGTCTCTGTGTCCATCACCAATGTCTCGCAGGAACATACAAGACTATCCTGTCAAAAATGCCCCTGAACATAGGTGACCATGGAGTCGCCGCCTTTGGCCAGACCGCCAAAGTGTCCCCTCATGTGAGCTCTAGACGAAAGCCTCCCGCCCTCTGTCAGAGAACCAGCTCATCATGAACCTGGATGTCAATCCCAGCTCCAGGATTTGATTCCGCCAGACTGAAGTCGATGCGTCAGGGACGTCCCTCTCTGGAACCTGTGCACCTGTATAAAAGTATAGATGAGGCGCGGTTGCCCCATCTGAACACCCGCTCACACTCCCTCTCTGACACAAGAGAGTCGTGAGGGATGACCTCATCACCACCACTAGAAAGCAGCCGAGGAAGGGACCACCAAGCCCTTCCCGCGATCCAAAGAAGAGGATCCCTTCTGCGCCTTGGACTTCACCTTGGTCGGAGGATCGGAGTCGGAGTCTGATGAAGGAGAGGACTCATCGGTAGAGTCAACATCCCGCTTCGTCGTCTGCTCCTTCTTCCTGGAAGCCGCTAACTTCTTGCAGTCCTTCCGCAAATGTCCCTTCTTGCCACAGTGGTAACACTGGGCCTTCGACTTCTTCTTCCCGTCACCCCTCTCTGAAGCTACATAAGCCTCACCTCCATAATGTGCCGGAAGCCGCCCCTGTAATCTCAAGGATGCCTCATGCTCAAGAAGCATCGAGGTCATATGTAACTTATCATCAGGGGAAGTGCACGGAGGAGCCATATGGAGAGGATAAGAAGAGAAGTAGAGAAGACATGGAATTTAGAGAGGAAACACAGCCAAAACACAAGCACAGACTACAGAAAAAAAGAGTTCACATGCAATAGAACCCAAAATCTGATCGATAGAAGACAAAATCTGCTGCAGAAAGTCAAAAAATCAGTCAAAAACTGCCAAAAACAGCAAAAACGGCCTGAAGGAATAGTCACCCAGCCACAAGAGATGCTGAATCAGCAAAACGCAGGCTGGAAACTAGAGAAAAACAGGTAGAAAACTGTCGCCAGCAGCTGCAGATGAAAAACGCAGGCAGCAGAGGGTGCGTAGGCAGCAGAGGGTGCGGAGGCAGCAGGCGATGGCAAAACTGCAAAAAACGCAGGCTGAAAACAGCCCCAAAACAGGTCGCCTGGTTGCGACAGCAGTCGTCTGATCAGCAGGGGTACAAAACAGTCCTGAAATCAGCAAGAAAACACAGCAGAAACACAAATTCTGAAAACTGATACCATGTCAGAAGTGGAGCAGCGGTGGAAGCATAAACATGTGCTGAAATAAACTGCTGAAACACAAGACAAAAAGAGAAAAGAAAAGAACACGATACAGATGAGAACTCAGATGTATGCACGGGAAATGGAATCCATATATCTGAACACGAGACAGTCGCATACAACAGTGAGTCACTGGCTGCGTGGGCACTGGCACTGGCTCCTCTCTCCACAGAGTCTGCAGATGGTGAAGATGAAGTAACTGACTGAGGAGGAGCCACTGAGTATAAATAGGCTGAAAAAGTGGGGAGCAATAATGCTGGTCGGACAGCATTAATGCTGGCCGACTGGTGCATAAAAATGCTCCATTGGCATAAAATGCCACACCAGAAAAATACCTAAAATACCTAATAAAAATGCCCAGCCCAGATCAAGCTCAGAGTCACACATGAGCTGACAAATACTCTGCTAACAGTTACATGCAATGAAGCATCACTATCAACAATCCACAATGACAAACCATCATGAGTAGACAACAAGGCATCTATCGCATCCTTTTTAGTGATATACATGTCTTCTATTGTCATCGCATGGGGATTTGAAGATGCAACCAGTAAACTTGCAGTATCATTTTCTTCCATCTCTTCAATGATAATCCTAGATACCACACTTGCCTTTGTTTCTTTAGGGGCAAAGTTGCTATCTTTCTCATTCTTTTTACTTTTTGCGTTTATGTGGCTTTTTACGTTTTTGTTTCCTTTTAAAATACTTGCAATTGGGTTTTTTATGCCCTTTGCATCCACATTGGTAGCAAGTGACATCTTGTTGTTTTTCCTTGCTTTTGCTACGATTTTGTGTTTTTGACTTATTTTTAGTCCTTTCTCTTACATTATAGGTTGAACCATTGCTATCCCCACTTGCCTTGTGTCTAGTCTTCTCATCGAGAATAGAACCATGCACACCATTCAAAGTCAAGTTGGGGTTGTTGCTCAAAGAGAACCAATGCTTCCCATGGTAAAGTCATGAGCAAGAAGATAGTCTTCGATTCAACTTGGGATCAAAAGGTTGCAAGTTTGCATCTTGTAATTGACTCAAAATCCTAGTAAATGCATTTAAATGCTTTGAGGCGGGCTTGGACTTATCAAGCTCTCCAAGTTAACCAACTTTTGCATGAGATGGACCTGGTTGACAAGAGTTGTATTCTCATATGAAGCTTTGAGTTTCACCCAAACTTTGTGTAGTGGAGAGTTCCTTGATATCAACCGAGCAATCATTTGCGACTGCCATGATATAAGCAATAGCCTTCTTATTCATCTTAGCCCATTCCTCATTTGACAAAACAACAGGCTTTTCTTCTTCCAAAACATTATCACAATCCTTCAAAAACAGGATACCTTGCATATGATCTTTCCAAAGATTGAAGCTGTTGCCGTCAAATTTCCAAATCTCGAAAAGATTCTGTGTCAGAACTAGATGCATTGCCGGCCAATTTTAGCAATTAATCTCTGCAATAAAGTGCTGAATACTGTCAGCCAGTAACAAGGCTGCTAAATATAACAGCAAATAGACAAAATGCACTTCTGAAGGTGCTTAAGAAGCAAATAATTTGCTGCAATTTCAGTTTAAATAGTTTGATTACAACATAGACATACACAAAATGTGATAAGTATGCATAAAAGACTATTTCCACTTCAATAATACATCACCATAATGCCCACATGTAACAACCCAAGTGCTATATATACCACCCACTGCACAATGAGCATTCAGCAATACATGTACCAAAGGAAGTTGCCTTTCGACAACATTTGATACATCCCAAGTAAGATTTTCTCTCACTCAACAATGAATCTGTTGTTATTTTAGGGCCAAAGGATGAATTAGTGCAAAACACATCATCGATATGAACAGTCCCGAAATTCCTCTGATAGATTTGTCCCAATTGTATTAATATAGGTTCTCTATGCCAAACAAGGACAAATGTTGCAGAAATTTAACAAATTCTGCAAAAGCCCCAAATTTCTCAGGTCTAGATGTGCATCAATGTTAGTGAATTCAACTCAGCTGAGCAAAATTTTATTGATACATGAAAAGCCCCAAATGTTTCAAAGCCATTGTGCACAATGTTTGCTAATTATAGATTTGTTAGTGTTAGAGGGAAATGAGCTGGAGTCCCATGATATAGGTGCTCAAAAGTTCATAGTTATAGAATACAATCTGAAATGGCCCCTAAACAAGTGGGAAATGGGAAGCAATGTTGTAAAATTTTGAAACACTTTTTTTCTTTTGGGGGGGGGGGGTTGTAAACAAATACTTGGGCATAGAAGATAAACACAAGTGTACAACAAAACGCAATGATAAATAGTAGATTTCAAAGGTGAAGAGTAACTTAGAGACAAGTAAATGAACGAATGAGTGCAGTAAACGTATTATATGAGAGTGAATACAAAACCTTCAAACCTTTGTCTCTCAGAAAAGATTGGGAGAGAGATGAATTGGAGTGTGTTATACTCTAAATGCATTTTAAAATGCTCCAGGCAATCTCTCTAGGCAATGAGTTATTGCAAATGTAGATCAAATTTGGGAAATTGTTCGGATCAAGTTGATCAAAAGTAGTGGCAGCAAGGCAGGGTGCACAAGGGCAAAAACGCTAGGTGAGATAGCTTCGAGTAGCTGGTGGTACGGAGAAAGCAATTAGGATGATGTAGGCAATCTTTGTATGCAATGAGTTACTGCAAATGTAGATCAAGATTGAGAAATTGTTCGGATCAAGCTGATCAAAAGTAGTGGCAGCAAGGCGGGCTGCACAAGAGCAAAAACGCTAGGTGGGATTGCTTTGAGCAGTAGGTGGTATGGAGAAAATAGTTAGGATGATGTAGGCAGCTGCTGCAAATTGCAAACACAGCCTTTTGTTGCCCTTGGAGATGATGGTGATTGTTGCAATATGCATGGACAAGTTGGAGAAGAGTTGCCTATAGAGAACATCCACAGGTTGTTGGATGCTTGATTTGTGTTATGAGGCCTAGCATTCAATTTGCAGTCTCACATATGAGTAGGTTTATGCATAGCCCAAGCACTAAGCATTGGCACATAGTGAAGTGGTTCTTTTGCTACTTCAGTGATGCTCAACACCTTGGACTGTTTTATCCCAAGGGGGGATCCTTGTTGTCAGATTTACATGCTTTTTTAGTTTTTGATTGGGCTGATTGTTACGATCCCGTGTATCCACAAGCGGTTTTTATTTCAGCTTGGTAGCTCATGGATATTGTGGTTGAGCAAGAAATAGCTTGTCTAGTTGTGAAACTGAGTACAAGATATCTTTTACAACTATGGTTGAGTGTGTTTGGCTCAAATGCCTCTTGGTTGATTTGGGGGTTGAACAATCATTTACCACCATCTTCATTGATAGTTAGAGCACATTGGCGATTGCATGGAATCGAGTGTTTCATGCATGTACTAAGCACACTAAGGTGCAATATCATTATGTCAGGGAGAGATCGCTTGCAAGAGAGATCAGCTCGGTTTATGTACCACCACAGGACAGACTTGCAAATCTTTTTATAAAGGTTTTGCCTTGTGAGAAGTTTGAAGCTTTTTGCAATGCTTTGGGCTTACTCCCCTTTGTGGACTGATCTAGTCCATTGGGCATGGCACTTTCTTATACATGAGTGTCAGCTCTTGTTCACTCCATCACTTCCAAGGGGGATTTGTTACAATATTTTGGTAGTGATGTGTGTAAACACACTTAGGACCACCAGGCCACTTTTTTTCCCTTTCTATGAGTTTTTTTTGCCCTTGCCTTGTATATATGCCTATTCAATTTTAGGGCATATTTAGTCTAGTAAATCTTCTCTATTAATACCTCCCAATACACTTTTGAGTTGTGCTCTCTTAAGCTTCTTCTTCTCCAAGTTGTGTATTTGCATTCTTGCAACCCTGAATCTAACAAGCCCTACATTGAGTCAGTGACATTAAGTGCTTTGTCTAGTTTCAGTCATTTTGGTTGCTTTTTTGGTAATTTTACCATTTGTCATCTTTGGGCCTTGTCCGTCTTTTGGGCCTGGGATGCTGTCCTCGTGGGTTTGGCTGCTTTCCCAACGGATTTTAGGTCAGTCTTACCTATTTGTCGGCTCACTTGGTTGATTGAGAATTTGCTTATAGTCGTTGACTTTGTCTGTTTCCTGCCTTTCCTCTTTTGGCTTCCTCACTGCAGCTGCAACCTGTACCATGTGCAGGGGCTGAGTCTTGTATCAGCTTTCTTCCAGTATTCAGCCAAGTTTCTCTTCTTGCCTTCATTGTTCCTCATCTTGCTTGCATGCATCCTCTTCTACTGCCTCTCTCGCACAAATAGAGGCTGGCTTGGCTGTCTTACTGTATAACCAGCAGATAATCTGCAGTTATGTGGCACTGTTGAAGCATTGATTCCTAGTACCTTGGCAATGCACACCAGTTAGCTTTCTTTTCCAACTAAGGCTGATGACACTTTGTCAGACTAAGGCCGATGGCAAACTCTACCAGGTGCAATTTGACAATCACCAACCCTCCAGCCTTGCTTGACTTACTCGCCAGGTTCAGGAGGTATGTCCATGACATGGGAAATCAAGGTTAATCTTCAGACCACTAAGATTTCGGCACCTCTGGGTGCGTGTCTATGAGATGTGAGCTGGAATTGTTGAAAGGTGGGACGTTAGCCCTAGTTTGTCACAACATACAAGAATCTTGGTAGATGTGTAATTGTCCTTGTACAACCCGTATGCAATGCCCAAACCTACCATGAAAGCCACTTCATCAACAGAAACAATCAAACTCTATGATGCCCTCCCCGTCTTTTGTAGCCACATGAAACAAGATACCATCTCAAATCATGTGCTAACAATGTGGAAATAATCTCAAGCCACAGACCAGTTGTGTCCTGGATGATGACACAGACAGAGACCATGGAAGCTGGTTGTAAATTGTCACCACAAGGCAGTATCCCAACACCCATCGTTGACTAGCAGTCCTTGGTGATGTCAGAGATGTCCATACCATGGAATTCGGCCCCATGCTGACATGCCAGCTAATGTCTCCTCAGCTAACTATTAGGATGATGTCAGGGCCTTTGTGTGGATGCTGTTACTATTCCACTTGAATAGAGATAAATTGCAAATCAGGTGTTATGTTGTATTTCTTCAGCTCAAAGAGCTTTCAGATGTAAGTTAAAAGGTTTGCCATCATTAATCAATTTTATTTTGAATGCAGGGAAGGGTTTCATGCAATTTAGTGGTTGATCCCCAAGACCAAGTGCTACTTAGCCGAGAATGTGATAGCTGAGAGCATGCATATCAGAGAATTAAACCGACAATGAGTCTTTGAGGATGTTCCCTCTATTTGGTTGGAAGATAGACATTACCCATTAATTGCATTTATGTTTATATGTATATTCTGGTAGATTGACTGTCCTGTAAATTTATCACTGGTTGGAAACTCAACAGCAAAAGCATGATGCAAAATCATAGTCACATGAGGTTCAGGATGTTCACTGAGTTATGGGAATCCTGGTCTTTTCTGTGAGGACATTCTGTCACCTTTCATTTCCAGGGCTACTCATTTTGAAGAGTTCAAATATTTGAACTCGTCCTTTGCATTAGATACATAATGATATCCTACTTTTGGGATGTTCATACACAAGCTTTTGTCTTCAAGCCTTCACTTCCTGAGTTGTAATGTCTCTCTTCTCTCTGTGTGTGTGTTGGGGGGGGGGGGGGCGGGGGGGGTGATTCTATTGTCAATTTATCAGTGTTGTCCTCTCTGTACAGGACTGATATTCAGATATATGTGGTTCCATGATGCATAGGCCATTAATGGGCCCAAGCAGCCAGAGAAATTGCTAAATAAAGCTTAGACAGACTCTTGCTCCTAAATTTGTTAGAGTACTCTCCTCTGATGCAAAGAAAAAAGCTAGTGAAAATATGCCATATAGACAGGAGTGAAATAGAGCATCGGCTTCTTATGTTGCTTGATACCATATAAAGAGAAACATACTAAGCTCCCTGATATAGCCTCAACATCGTCATGTTTTTGTGATTTACTTGACATCTTCACTTATCAGAATGCTTATAAACATCGTCACCCCTTTACAACTTTGAAATTTTCCACATTGGCACTGTTGTGTTTCAAATCAATGCCACAAAAATTAAGAGTGGATATTTCATTTAAGTGCTTTGCCTTGATCAGGATGGAAGAGGAATGTATAATTAAGAGATGCAAAAAAAACCGGTAAATATCAATTTGATAATGTAATGATAGTCATTCCAAGACCATGCTCTTGAAAGCACAAGTAGAAGCCTTTATAAATTATGTAAAACAAGACTTTAAGTAGTTAGAAATTTGGTGTGCTCAGTACCTCTAGATCAAAATTAGTTGGTGGCAATTGGGTGGGGCCTTCTCTAGGATCATCAAATATGAGAAATGTCTCACTCTAGAGGTAGTCCTATCTCTTGATGGGCATGGTTTTGTGAGTGTGTGTTGCGGAAGAGGAAATACAAACACGGAGGGAGAGAGAGAGAGAGAGAGCAGAAAATAAGGAAGAGAAATCTGCACTGATTGAAATGAATGCTAAATACACTGAAATGGACTAATCAGTCCCCACACGCAGCCCACAGCGCCAGTGAGGGCACTAGATCAGACTGATGATGATGGCAGCACCACCATGAGGGAGGAGGAGTGTCGGAATCTGCAAGAAGACAAGTGATCAAGTGGGGAGGGGGGCTGCCTATAAATAGGCAACGGACAAACCCTAACCCTAACCCTAAAATGGGCGCAAACCCTAAAATGGGCGTAAATCCTAAAAATGCCCTAAAATGGGCGTTCCATATCAGTGACCAAAAAGTGGCCGGAGGGTGACTAGCCTTCCCCATCATAACACATGACAGACATGTCAGAGCTCCTAATGTCCTCGTTTGACTCAGATTGAGGCTCACAGGTAGGAGATGACAAGGCATGACAAACATGATTGCTAACACCCCCTCTCAAATCCTGGATGTGGCGGAAGGCCGAAAAGGAAATAGATCATGGGGTGGCAAGAGGAATGCCAATGTCGATGAAGTCCGTCAATGTAGACTGCCGTTGAAGGAGCTCCTCACGATCCTGGGAATCCCCCTCTAAAACACTAGGGGCCAAGGAATCCACATCTGCATCACCGAGATCGTCCCCCTCTGAAAGGAATGGGGGGTACGAGGAAACCACCGAAAGAGAGGGTGGGGGATGGGAAGGAACCTGTGGAATAGAAGGTGCACAAGCGGGAACGGGTGTAGCAATAGACTGCCTCGGAGGATCCTGCATCAAAGAAGAGGAATGGAGCCTGTAAAGCCCGCTCTCCTGCCAACCTGTAGATAAGACAGCTCCTGTAGAAGAATCCTCAATAACAATGGCTTGCTCGGTGAAGATCACTCGTGTGCCAAGCCTCGTAAGGCCATAAACTGAGAGGAGGAGAAGGCCCAAATCCGGAACATGTAGGGCCTGTGAAAAGGAGCTCGAAGGTCGATCGATAAACAAAAGCAATGTGCCAACACCACGAATAGGCACCGATAAAATGTCACCAACAGTGATTGAACCCTCTGATGGATGGAGATCCTGTAACAAATCATCTTGGGGAGTCATATGACTCGAAGCACCACTGTCCACTAACCAAGTATGACTCGAAGCACCACTGTCCACTAACCAAGGCTGCGCAGAAGACACTGCAGCCACGGAAGAAGGATCCTCCTCCAAAGCATGGATATGAAGGAACATTGACTCATGGGTAACAGCGGGTGTAGAGGTAGAAGAAGGCTTCGATGTAGATCCACCCTTCGCTCCCGGACGAAGGTGAGGGTACTTCTTCCAGTATTTCTCCTCGGGATGTGTCCCTTTCCCACAGTGTGGGCACTTTGGTCTCTCTGAATCTGAGTCAAAGCTTGAAGAACTGTCCTTCTGCTTAGCCTTTGACTTCTTCTTCTGTCCTCTCGAACCTGCAACAAAGGCTCTAGTGGAGTTGGATCCACTAGCACTGACCGCTCTGAGTCGCTCATCATGCTCAAAGACAAGCGGGGATAGCTCCTCCCATAGAAGCTTCTCACGGGTCCTCGATGTAAGAAGGCTGGTGTAGAAGACATCAAACCGAGGCGATGGCAGCTGAGTCAAAAGAATCATAGCCATGTCTTCAGAAGACATCGTCCGACCGAGGGATGCAAGCTCATCCTTCATATCCTGTAATCTGTTGATGTGGTCCTTCATGGAAGGACTATCATCAATAGCGAGCATCCGCAACTTCTTTTCAAGAAATATCCGGTGGGCAAACGTCTTCTGTTGATAGAGAGACGCGAGCTTTCTCCACACGTCCGCTGCAGTCTTCAACCTGTGAACATGAACAAGGGCAGAATCCTGCAAACTTAGAAAGAGGAAAGATCTGGCTCTAGAATTGAGTCGATCCCATAAGGCTGCACGATCCATAGATGTCCCATCTGCGGGATCCACCTGAGGCCGGGGAATAGGAACAGAAACAAGCTTCCAAAGATCGAAGCAGTCCAAGATACACTCCACCTTGCAGGACCATAGAGAAAAGTTGGAGCCATCCAACCGGTCCTCTTTGGGCAGCTGAGGAAGTACGGGTACCTGTACAGGGGGTACCAAAGGCTGCATCGTCGGCCCACTGGAAGAGGCTCGCTGAGATACATGAATAGAAGGGGGACGGGAAAGAGGAATAGACTCCGGACGACAGTCCTCATGATAGAAATCACACCTCCGTTCAGATGAGTGTCAAGACAAAAGCTCGTCATCTGAGTCATCAAAGCCCGTAAACTGATGAGAAGACATCTTCCAATCTGCAAGACACCAAAGAAAACTTTGCCGATGCCGAATAATGACCAGCAGTATGGTCATCAATCACCAAAACACAGGCGGGGGAGGCCTACAGACACTTGGAGCTGCAAAACGCAAGGTTGTTTGATGAATATCACCAAGATAGAAGCTGCCAACACCAAAACGTAGCCTGGGAATAGGTCGCCAGCAGGAAAAGAGCCGCTTGGAGATGGAACGATAGCCAGATCAGCAAAACGCAGACTGGAGGAGTGTCGCCCAGCTGGAGAAGTGGCCGCCCTGACTGAAAACGCAAGCATGAACTGGTTTGTGATGACGTGGTAGCCTCTGGAGGGGGGCGCCTGCAGCAAACGCAAGGCTGGTGACACGTGGCAGCTTCTGGAGGGGGCGCCTGCAGCAAACGCAAGGATGTTGACCTCCTAGAAGGGCCGCCTTGACTGTTGGGGATGAGGCCAGCAGCAAACACAAAGATTTGGGTGATCTCCCGCGTAAATCTCAGCTCCGTGTACTCTCCTTCGGCTCTGATACCATGTGAGAGTGCGCTACGGAAGAGGAAATACGAACACGGAGGGAGAGAGAGAGAAAGCAGAAAATAAGGAAGAGAAATCTGCACTGATTGAAATGAATGCTGAATACACTGAAATGGACTAATCAGTCCCCACACGCAGCCCACAGCGTCAGTGAGGGCACCAGATTAGGCTGATGATGATGGCAGCACCACCACGGGGGAGGAGTGTTGGAATCTGTAAGAAGACAAGTGATCAAGTGGGGAGGGGGGCTGCCTATAAATAGGCAACGGACAAACCCTAACCCTAACCCTAAAATGGGCGCAAACCCTAAAAATGCCCTAAAATGGGCGCCCCACATCAGTGACCAAAAAGTGGCCGGAGAGTGACTAGCCTCCCCCATCATAACACATGACGGACATGTCAGAGCTCCTAATGTCCTCGTCTGACTCAGACTGAGGCTCACAGGCAGGAGATGACAAGGCATGACAAACATGACTGCTAACAGGTTTCAGAAACTAATTTATTGGTTCACTGTACATGAGGTTTTTTTCAAAGGCCAACCTTATAAAGCCTTGCTTTCAGGTTTGCATAATGTTTGGAGTTTGGGTTGGTTTGCAACAGTCCATGTTGAACCTCTTTAAGATATCTTGTTGGCACTTTTGTTGAGAGCTATTTTATTTTCATCTTTGGTAACTTAAATACTTGAAAAGTAATAAAGTGCTCTGAGATTCTTCATATCATACTCAACCTTAAAAAGGCGTCTCATTTTTTGGATGAGGTCTACATTACTATCTATATAAAGGAGTATAATACCATTACCTTCATGCTTGATCTAGAGAGATTGTTTCAATCATATGGAGACTTCTTCAGACTTGGATACTTTTATTGGACAGTTTTGATCAATATAGCCATGGGATTGCTACATGTATACTTCTTTCTGTAGGGTTGCATTTAGATGAGCATTTATACATCCATTTGATAAAGGGGCCATTCATAATGGGTTGATATGGTAGTTAATTGATCTAATAGTAGGCATATTTGGGAATTGGGGAGAAAGTTTTATGATGGTCTTCACTTTTGGGAAAATACTTTAATGTATAACTTGGCCTTATACTCATCAATAGGTCCACATCTCTTTAGCTTCACTCTATTAGCACAGTTGCATCCTATACATTCTCCTCGTTTGAAAGATCTAATTATCAAGTACTTATCTTCATGACAATAGTGTGCTTCTTATCTAGAGATTTTTTTCAATAAATTCAACAACATTTTGCTTGACTTGCTTGCTTTGCAATATTTGTGTTCAAATTGTATAATCTCTATTTAAAAGAGGTATAAGGAGTAGCCAAGTTTCTAATTAAGCTAGATGAAAGTGTGATTGAATTGTCCAAAATTAGAAAGAGTCTATTGCTTCAATGAATAGAGCACTTTCATTAGGTCCATACAATGATTCAATATTCTTTAGTACATTGAAATACACCATTTTAGTAGTTAGGAAATTTTGAAGTGGGTACAAAGGATTTTAACTTATTGTATTGGGTTTTTCATTAGACTTCAATGTTTGATGTGGTCAAGAGCCAATAATATAAAGAAGAGCTCTTTGTTGAGGGGTTTGAAAACTACCAAGTAGAATGGTACATAACTAATGATTTAAAGACATTTAAATGCACGTATAATGTTGGAGCCCCGAGAGGAACACCAAGGAAAAGGGAATTCTCTTGCAAGAAAATCTATCTTGTAACATCAACAAGCTTGTTTATCATGTTTCATATTATCACAATGAAGAAAAGAACACCAGGCACAACAAATCTTCATGCAGCATCATGTAAATCTCCCACGGTTTTTAATAAAATCAACCATATTCTTCAACATCCTCATAAAATCCATCAATATCACAAAGAAAACAAAGAAGTACACCATCTTTGAATGGAAATACATCACATAGTATTCATCTTCAATATCTTCATAGTCTTCTCTCTCAATCTCTTATATACAATCACTCTGTTTGAGTAGAATTGGCTATCTCTGACTCTCTCTATCTCACTCCATTAATAATACATCATATCCTCACTACAATCTCTCAAAATCACTCTCAATAATCACTCTTAGGTCGTGGATACCCCTCCCAAGAGGTATGTCTGATATGAAGGGTCACCAGAGCCACTACAGTGTCTCTTCACAGCTTATTACTGTCACTTCACTCTAGTCTTCTCTTGAGTCTTCAACAGCTACTTCTTCCACTTCTTTCAGCTCTTTTGCACTTGTATTCACCTCTTTCCAAGGCTAGAAAACTTTCCTCAAAGTCACACATACATTCCACAGAACACTTACAGAAGCATACAGAACAGTACCAGAACAGTTACAGTACAGAGACAGAACAGAAACAGTACAGAAACAGAAGCTCTACAGAAGACCTACAGAAGGTTACAGAAGGTCATCAAAACCACATAACTCACTCTCAAACCATTCAAAACTCTCACAAACCATTCAATAAGCTTTCACAATATCTCATTCTTCATCAATCAATACTCCATCTCTCCTTACAGAAGACAATCAGAACAAAACAGACCAAAATAGAACAAAACAGAAGGTATACAGAACCTATCAGAACATCACAAAACTATCAACAAACATCATGAACTTTCAAAACACAATCAATATCATCTAAAACACTCTCAAATCACTTCCAAATCAATCAATCATCCCATAAAATCAACCATTCAGCTCTCAAAAACAACAAAAATCAGCCAAAAAACAAGTCATTTCAACACTCAACATATCTCCACACTTAATAAGGAAGCATCCTCGCGACCCAGGAAAAAGGAAATACAAGTTCATTTAAAAGCTTCACTTTGATCTTCATTAGCTTCTTACAAAGAATCCATCCACCACGACCCCATCTTATACCCTGTTTCTGATATAAAAATACAAAGAAAGGAAAACTCTTTTACACATTAACACCTCTTATCAAACAAAAAATCACCACAAATTTGTAAAGGATATAAGAGTTTGTTTCTTCTTCTTCATCTTCATCTGCTTCAACTCTCCAACCACGACCCCATCTCTACAAATCCCCAAAACAGAGCTCGTACACAAGATCCAACAGGAAACCACCACGTTCGTTTGACATACATGAACTCACAACACAAACACTAATACACAACCATCTGAATGACTTCTTCAAAAAGAGAAGAGTTTGGCAATAAAAAGCTTGCACCATACATTGGAAAGGTATCAATGAAGATGATCCCTCTTAAAAGATTGATGTTGTCTGAATCGATCCATAGATAAGGATTCATCTACAAAGTTTTTAGGAGGATTTTGGAAAAATTGGAGACAACACATCCTTTCCAACAGGACTAAGTATCTGCTAGGCAAACAGAGGGCATGAAAATACAGTATCTCCAACTGTTGGGAATCAATGCTAACATTGACATTCATGCACAACTTTGGGATAGGCTTTGAATCAGTATGAGAGTGCCTATGCATATACGCCAGGTACCAAGCAAAGTGAGCAGTTAATCTCACTGAGGGATCTGCAGACTGTGAATATTGTTGGGCAAAATGAACATAGTTTTGATAAGCTTGACTTGAAGCTGTCCATTCCCCTGGAATTACTGGCCAATTAATCTGCGGTCCTGTAAGGCAATCATCCGAACTCCATCCCTTTCTTCTGGAAATCTGAGTATCAAAACCGGCACAGTCACTAACCAACTGAGGTGGTTGAGATATGGAAGTGTTAGGAGAGGGTAGTGGAATAAGGGAAAGTGGATGTAGGGAAGGATAAGAAAAATCATAAAAGGAAGAAAAGGTTAAAGAAGGAGTGGCAGAAATTTGTAAGGAATCACTAAGGAACGGTGTTAACTGATAAATAGGAAATGTAGAGGGTACATTAATGAGGGGTGAAGGACAAGGTGGAGAAGGGGAAAATACCCTATCCTCAATAAAGGAACAGTAAGTGAAAATGGGAATTTGAGGGAAATTGGAAGGTTGGAAAAGAAGTGGTAAAATTACTGTGGAATTTGTTTGACAAAGGGAAAAATATATAGCATAACGGTGAGCCAATTGTTGGTAATATAGGAGGGTAGGAACAGAAGATCCTAAGAGAGATCGTCTATGATAGGCATTAAAGAAAGTAGCATCAAATGGATTATGTTTGGAAAGATAGGTTAAGAGATCCATCCTCAGTTGGTTAGTACTCTGTACAAAGGTAGGAGCTGTGTTTTGTCTTTGATTTAGGACCACTGACTCAATCATAGGATGCCACGAACTATCCTGACAATCAGCTACTTTGGAGGAATAACTCTGGAACATATCAGCTATGCGCAACTCCAAATGTTTGACATATAGAACAGCCTGTAAGACCACATCCCCCATATACCATGCCATATCTACCTCATCTGGAATTAACAAATCTCCTCGGAGATACATGTATGACATCAGCATGGTGTCTGGCGTGATAGAATCTTCAAAGACCATTCTGACTACCTCTGTCAACAACTCAGCAGACCAAGCCCCACTCCAGCCATCCTCTGGAAAAGGTAAATCCATCGTGGAAAGCTTCATATAGAAGACCAACTTCTGCAAGTGGTAGTGGACAAAGAAAGAATGGTCAGGTAAGACATTCCTGAAACTGTTCAAAGGTAGACCATAACAAGTCCATTCTGGACTGCAATCTTTCCACTTTGTCTTGGAATAGAGGGCACAAAGTAGCCTGTCTCTGTAGGGCAGCCAAGTCCTGCTGTGAAAGAGAGGGAATTAATGGAACATGAGGGCTTGGAGGAACAGAGCGGGACTTTGCAAGCTGATCTTGCAACTGCTGGATTTGGGAGGCTTGGTTGGCCATTGTGTCATTAGCCATCTGTAAAGTTGAAAGCTTGTCATCTAAAAGAATTTGGAATTCTTTCGCTTCACTGGACATCCTCTCCTTCTCTGCTGAAAGGCTAGTAACCTGTGACTGAGCCTCGAATAACTGGGTTTTCAATGAAGAAATCTCATCACTTTGAATGGCAACCAGTTGGGTTTGCTATTCCATTTGCTTAAATAGATCTGCTAGGGTATCCTTAGCAGAAGCTAACTCAGATGTTGCCTTATGCAATTGGTCTTTGGACTGCATAAGCTCCTCATAGAAAGACGCGTACAGCTGTTGGACACAGGCTGTCACTGACAACTCAATGGAACTTTGAATATCCTTGCAGAGGAAAGGAATGGCATCTCCTGAGACGAGACTGTTCAGGGAAGGAACTGAGATCTCCAAGGATCCTTCTCTATGTGCCCTGAATAGGTTATTGCAAGTGAGAAACCCAGGGAGTTCACTGCCAGAAGTAGCAGGGATAGGCACTGAGGGAAGTACAGCAGGGGCTTTGTCCGCTACCCGCTTCAAGCGTTTGCGCTGTATGACCAGGGGAGGCGGAGAATCATCATCCTCAATGTCAATAGGTGCTGACTCTTCTGAAGGTGGAGGAGGAGGTACTGGATCTGATGGAGGAGGTGGAGGCACAGTCTTCTGTAAACCCGAATAGGTCAAGAAGGCTGACAAATAGGATCCATAGGTAACATTGGTAACATTACCCCTCGTGACTTTAACAAAATGCTGATCCATCTTAGTAAGGAGGTATGTGCTCCAATCAATGGCAACTCCTTTTAGCACCATCCTGGAAGCTGTGAAAAGCTCTTTGGACAAATAGTGTGATGGCGTTTTGGCAGGCATGAACCTGTCCTGAAGGAACTGGCACATCGTCTTCCTACGGGATCAGTAATCATAGAAAACGAAACTCCTGAAGAGTTTATCACTTTCTTAACATCAAGGACTTCCCTTGTCTGCTTCTGCAACAGTTTGAGAATCTCTTCATTAGAGAAGAGCTGTCGAGTGGTCACAAAAGGTTCTCCTTTGAAGGGTAAGGACAGAGCCTTCCCTAAGCCTCGAGACGTCAATGTCATAGACATGCCTTGGACTACTCCTGTCTTCTTGCTGTAAGAGGCCAGTAACTCATCACATACGGACGGATCCTCTGGAAGTAATGGAAAAGGAGTGGCCACAAAAGCAGCAAGTCCTGCCTTTGTGAGAGGCTCAAAAGTAAGTAGGGACGAGTAATCCCTACTAACTAGTGGGACGTACTGGATAGAGGGAGGAGCATGAGAAGGCGCCATTCAGATGGTTACACACACACCACAAACACAGACAATCAAGGTGAATGCTTGCAAAGCAACAGACAAAAAAAACCAAGGATAAGAGAATAACCAATCAAACGTGACTCGACCTACTAACCCCAGGCAAACCACATCCTAGAAAAAATTTGACATGACCTCGAGACAAATGCGACCGAAAGCTTCATGCGATGCATCAGACAAACACCCTGAACCCCGTATCAGGCAACAAAATAAAAAAACTGCATACCATACCCGTAACCGTAACCGTAACTAAAACAGAAAACCAAAACCATACCATAGCAATATATCATCTGTACGACATCTGTGATAGAACCAAGACTGGACCATGGAAAATAACACTAATGACTGCGTATACCCATCCCACGAAACGGTTCATTGAAAAGGGGATTAAGTGCAGTGAGGGGGGAATTAATTTAATGAAGGGTTGATTTTAATCAATTATTAAAAATGGGTGAAGTTTTATTAGGTGATAAACCTTAATAAGAAAACGGCGGTTCCTTATTATAAATTTAATTACCAATTATTAGGTTAAACCGGTGCTTTTATTCGATTCCCGGACTTCGATTCCCGACTGGGTCTCTAAATGCAATTCATTGATTATAATTAAGGTGATGTGGAGCGCTTTTTTGCCAGCGCGTGCTCATGTGACGGCTGGTTTATTTTAATTAAAAATTTTAAAGTGCCTCTTTAGCGCACGTAGCGCGTGCGAAGTGAACGGCTGGTTTATTTTAATTAATTAAAAAAAATGTGTGTTTAGCGCGAATGCGCGTGCCATGGTGGGTGAAGGAAAGGGTTTATTTTAACAATTAATTTGTGATTAAGGGGGAAAATAAATAAATAAATAACATAACAGAAAATAAATACCTAGAAGGGTGTGTATGAAATGCAGGAATGCGCACGGAAGAGTCCCAGTAAAGGAAAAGCAAAAAGCACTGATGAAACAACAAACAACACCTGAGCAGATGTATTAATTTGATTGATGTTGGTTTTTTATTTTTATTTATTTTATTGTATTTTTAGTTGTGATTTTTTATGTTGGAATAAATGGAAAATGAGCAAGGGAGGTGAGGGAAATTTTTTAGAATATTTTCAGAATTTTTTAGAATTTTTAACAATTTTTTAAATGATTTTTCCATATTTTTTGTGCAATTTATGGGTAATTTTAGGAAAAATGGATTTTTCTAAAATTAGAGGAAAGACAATTCCTAGCAGACAATGGTCCAAAAATTGGCAACTGGCAGAATGAATTTTTAGAAATTTTTCTAAATTTTTTATGGAAAAATTAATGTTGTGATTAATTAAGTCACAGTAATCACATTAATCACATTAGTCACATTAGTCACAAGTCACTTAAGTTAGGTCAGTCATGTTAGTCAGGTAAATCTACCTAGGTTAGTTTGGTAAGTCAACCTAGGTTAGTTAAGTTAGGTCTACCTAAGTCAGTTAAGTCTAACTAAGTTAGTCAGGGTGTAACTAAGTTAGTCAAGTTCTAACTAAGTTAGTCAAGTTAGGTTTTAACTTAGGTTAGTTAGTTCAGTTACAACTTAGGTTAGTTAGTTAAGTTACTAACCTAAGGGAAGGTGGAGGTGGGCGAGCCGGCGGCGGCGGCCTGGCGGGCGACGGCGCTGTGGCGGCGAGGTGGCAGCGACGCGGCGAACCGGGCGGCGACGAGGCGAGGGCTAGGGAGGGCGAGGGAGGCGCAGGAGACAGGGCCGCGCTGCCTGTCGACGGGGAGGAGACGCACGCCACAGGCCATGCGGCGGGCGACTCGACCACCGGGTGGCGACAGCGGCTTCTGGCAGCGTGGCGGCTGCTGGCGGCGGCGGAATCGACGGCAGTCTCCAGCAGGATGGCCGAGGGAGGACAACGGCCACTGGAGGGAGGGGAAGGAGGGGACGGCGGGCTGGGGAGGAGACAGCGGTGGCGGGGGGAGGAAGGGAGGGAGGGAAGGCGCGGGAGAAGGAGGAGAAGAAGGGGCTAGGGGAAGAGAAGGAGTGGGGGGAGGAAGGAGGAGAGGGAAAGGAGGAGTGAGGGAGGGGAAGGAAGACAGCGGGAGGGAGAGGAGCAGGCCGTCGGGAGGGAGGAGAGAAGGAGGGAGAGGGAGAAGAAGTGGAGAGAGAGTGGAAGAAGAGTGGGAGGAGAAGGAGGAGAGGGAAGTGGAGCAGGCCGTCAGGAGGGAGGAGAGAAGGAGGGAGAGGGAGAAGAAGTGAGAAGAGAGGAGAAGGAATGGAAGAGAGAGAGAGGAGAAATTACGCAGAGAGAGAGAGAGAGAAAAAGAAGAAGAAAGAGAAGAGAGGAGAGGTGGTTGAGAGTCGGGGGGGAAGGGTGTCCGTTGGTTGGGTTTTTTTTTTTTTTTTTTTGAATTGTTTTTTTTTCAATAAAAGGTGGGCGGGCAGGGGTAAGGGAGGATGGGCGGGGTCAAAAGGGGGTGGATCCCCCGTCCCGCGCTCGTGCGCGGGGCGGGGTAAAAAAATTTGCCGTGACGGGATTGAAACGACGCAGGGATGACGGTACGGGGTACGCGGACACGACCGGGGCGCGTGGAGACGCGTTAAATCGAAAACGGGCGCGAGAAAAAATGGAAAAAATAAAGAAAAATGAACCACTCCCAATCCGCATGTCAAAACGAAATATCGTAAAAACGAAAAGTGGGCAGGACGACAGGGGGAAACAGGAAAAATACGGGACGGGGGTTCCGGGAGGGGTAAAGGGCGTTCACGTGCAAAAAATACAAAAAACGAACCAAAAACGCAATTGAAAAATTAATATCGAAAGATCCGTGCATCGAAATGAGGTGCGGAAAAAAGGAAAATTGTGCAGAAAGTTGTGCCCGACAATCCTATCACGTCAAAACATAATTCCGACTAAGGTAAGACGCGTTCACATAGAAAAAACCCAAAAAATAAACCCAAAAATGGGATCGGAAATTAATATCGGACGAACCGTTTACCGGAATGACATGCAGTAAGAAGGAAAAATGTCCGCAGAAAGGAATGGCACAGGGTTATCGCTTTAAACCGCAGTTCCAGCGGAAATAGGAGGGGTTCGCATGTAAAAAACTTCAAAAATACTCCCGAAAACTCATTTAAAAATTAATAAGTAAAAATCCGGAAGTCGAAAAAGGGTGGAGGAAAAAGGAAAAAGGTAGGGGAAGGCACAGGGGACACAGCTATCAAGTCAAATTGGAATTCCGATGCAAAAAGAGCAGGTTCACATGGAAAAATGTCAAAAATACACACGAAAAAGTCTTAAAAACCCGGAAAATTAATAACGGACAAACCATTTATCGGAATGATGCGGAATAAAAAGGAAAAATGTCAGGGGAGAAGTGTTGGTAGGGCTATGACGTCAGATTACGGTTTTGAAGCAAGAAAAGCGCGTTCACATGGGAAAACAGGCTAAATTGTGTAAAATGCTTCAAAAATTAATAACGCAAGAACCGTGCACCGGAACAGGGGTAGGTAAAAAGGAAAAATGATCAGTTCAAAGGGAGGAACAGGGCTATAAGGTTGGATTTGGACTTTAGTGAACGTAGGATGCATTCACATGGCAAAACCTCAAAATCAGGGAATGAAGAAAAACTGCAAGGGAACAGCCCCAAGGGTGGGTGGAACATAACCATGCGGGTGGGAAGGGACCCTAGGAGGGTAAAAGCAAGGCAAGGCATTCATGCATGAGCAAGATAAGGCATATGCAGATGGGTATGCAATGTAGACGCGCAGGGACACGTCCCCACACTTAAGACCTTAATGGATAGGGTTAACCGAACATTAGGGACCTAGGACCATGCCACAGACCATCCACTAACTTCCCCACACTTAAAACATGACCGGCATGAAAAAACCAAAGTGTAGGGTTAGAAAAACTTGGCCCATTTCGTCAAGAATGAAGGTTGAGTGTCGACGGCATGTCCAGTGTTGTTGTCGGCGCTGGAGGGACCAAGGCAGCTTCTCGGCACACGTTCGTCATGGAAGGGACCACGCAGCAGCACCCAGGGAGGTAGCTGATGAAAGGAATCGCAGGAGATTTGTCGATGATGAGGGATACTACACTCAACTCACAGTCACTCAAATGAAATGAAAGAATAGTCATTCGCCCCATGACTAATATCACTCGCGGAAGAATGATTAAAACCCATATCTCATACCCGGTTGAGGAATCATCAAAGGGGGAATGGTGCAGAAGGAGTATGCCAGGGTGCACAGTTGATAGTGCATTAGTGCGTCCAACCCGTCTGGCATAAGTGCAAGGAGGAAGGCAAGGGAGCCTTATGGTGCAATGTACAGAACAGGGTGATGTGTTTTGTGTTGATGGTAAAGACCCATCCCGTGGGTGCATAGGGAAACGGGAACATACCTGACTCCAAGTGTCGTAACGTCCCTCAATCTCGCCTCTCGGTATTTGATTGAAGAAACTCCAGTCACACTCAACCCACCCTCTGTCTCACTCTCTGTTGATAGATACAGGAGGGCAGCCTTTTCCTGAAACCCATTGATGTAATCCTTACAGTCACTTGTGCAAAGATTGTATGCCTTGTGCGCATTTGATGGTGCAACTGTGCATCCCGCCCTGTGCCGGCATACGGTGCGAGAATGAAGGCCAGGGAGCCTTATAGTGCAGTGCACAGAAACAAATTGTGCTTTGTACTTTGAGAGGCCCATCCCGTGCGTGCAACACTTCATTCACACTTCTCACCTCTCATTCGATTTGAAGAGAAAAGACTGGTCTCTCGCCCCATCCCCTGTCTCACTCTCTGTTAATAGATACAGAGGGCAACCGTACTCACTTCCCCATCCGGTTAGGATGAAAGCTCACATCACTCAAGGGGTTGTCGATGAAGATCGCGTCATCAGTTGTTGAAGAGGCGTACCCAGGGAGGTAGCCATAAAATTCGAACATTGTGTTGGATAGGAATATGTCGTCTACTAGAGGACAGTTAGTTACTTGCAAAGAGACCCATGACACAGCGTACCAAGGGAGGCAGCTTCGGAATTGGATCCGAGGGATATCAATTAATGAATCCACTTTCTGGACTGCTGGGTGTTATCACCTTTTCCACAGCCAGCTTCTCGCCCAAGGGTGTTTATCACCTTTTCTTGGAACGAGGCCTGCTATGACAGGGAATTGCTTCCTTTTCTCTCATAACAGATTTGTTTATTTGTTTTTTTTTTTCTTTTTCTTGTTTTCCCCTATTCCCGAGGGTGTTTCCACCTTTTCTCGAAGGATAGGTTGGCATGACAGGGACCTAAGTCCTTTTCTCCCATGACCGATATGTTTTGTTTTTTTTCTTTTCTTTTGTTTTTTTTTTTTTCAAAGTGAGCAAGGGAATGGTAGAAAGACCATGTGTCAGAACCAACCTCTGTACTGTCGCTGGTGGAAAATAGAAGATAAGAGATCAAGGCTGGAAGGGGGTTTGGAGGGGACAGAGGGTTGCGTCCACCTCATCAGAAGTGATTGAAGAACGGCTAACAGAAGTATCATCATAAGAAGTACAGTGCCGCGCCAACGAGGGAAAAGATCAAGTGTCCGTAATTGTCAAGATCCCCAAGGAGGAAAGTACTTCTTCAAGCGATATCCATTGATCAGAAAGGGATCATCAGAGGCATCCAGGGTCTGTACTTGAACAGAACCATTAGGGTTGACTGCAAGTACCTTATAGGGGCCCATCCACCGCTGTTGGAGCTTGCCAGGAAACTTGCCAAAGCGTGAATCATAGGCTAGGACCAAATCACCTTCTTTGAACTCCTTGTGCTTGATGAAGCTATCATGGTAAGCCTTGCGTCGAGCTTGCGTGGCTTCCATGTACTGTAGAGCCATCCTACGAATTTCGTCCAAACATTCCAAGTGCAGGAGACGGCGTTGCAGTGAATCATCATTCCCCAAACGCTCTTTGATTGCCACTCTCAAAGAGGGTAGTTCTAGTTCAACAGGAAAAATTGCTTCTGTACCATACACCAACTGGAAAGGTGTCTGTCCCGTTGCTGCTTTATGGGAGGTTCTATACGCCCAGAGGGCCTCTGTAAGTCGATCATCCCAATCACGACGATGTGCAGCAATTGTTCTTGTCAGAATCGAGCAGAGGATGCGATTGGTGACTTCGACTTGGCCGTTAGCTCTGGGGTAATAAGGAGTGGACTTGCGATGGCGGATCTTATACAACTCTGTCAACTCTTCCATGACTTTGTTGAGGAAATGAGTGCCTCTATCACTTACCAGCTCTAAGGGACTACCAAAACGGGTGATGATATTCTCGTACATGAACAGGGCCACGCTGTTACCATCGTCCCGCTTGAGGGCTTTAGCTTCACACCACTTTGTGACATAATCCGTACATACGAGGATGTATCGGTTCTGTTTCCTTCTGGTAGGAGGGTCGATTGGACCTACAAAGTCGATGCTCCACTTCTCAAACGGCTTCAACGGAAGGATAGGTTGCAATGGCATGGCACTTGTCTTGGTGGGTTTCCCCATTCTTTGACAAGCATCACATCTTTTACAGTAATCATAGGAATCTTTGTGAATGGTAGGCCACCAATATCCTGCTAGCAGAGCCTTCCTGGCTGTAGCTTCTCCTGCAAAGTGACCTCCACATGGCTCGTCGTGGCAAGCCTTCAGAACAATCCCAATCTCATCTCCTGCAACACATCTTCTGAGTACTTCATCTTTGCCCTTCTTGTACAGTGCACCGCCGAGCAGGGTGTAGGGGGCTGATTCTAACATGAGCTTCTTCCTTTCCCGACTAGAAATACCAGGAGGGTACTGTTGGGTTGCCAGCAGATTGGCAATGTCTGCATACCAAGGAGTGACAGTTTCTACCAAGAATAGGGAAGCATCAGGGAGGTCTGGATCATCCTGCTCCTCGTCTGTAGTTTGTGGGATACGCGACAGATGATCAGCCAGAACATGGGAATGACCAGGCTTAGTAATCACCTCAAAGTCGAACTCCTGGAATAGAAGGAGCCATCTCATCATTCGTCCTTTCACATCTGCTTTGTTCATTAAGAAGGATAGGGCCTCATGATCCACATAAAATTTAAAGTGGGTAGATAGGAGGTAATGGCGGAACTTCTCCAGGGCAAACACCATTGCCAAGCACTCCAGCTCTGTCACTGTATAGTTTCGTTCCCTATCAGTGACTTTTCGGCTTGCATAATAGATCGGTTGATTCAACTTTGAGGAGCCCTTTTGGCAGAGGACAGCACCTAAGCCTTCAATTGATGCATCAGTGTGTACGTGGAACTCTTTCGTCCAATCAGGAGGTTGCAGGATGGGTGCCTCTATCAAACACTGCTTCAGAGTGTGGAAGGCTTTGTCACATTCTTCTGTCCAAGTAAACTCTGCATCTTTCCTCAAAAGCTTGTGCAAGGAAGTTGCCTTTGTCGCAAAATGGGCTATGAACCTTCTGTAGTAACCCACATGGCCTAGGAATCCTCTCAACTGTTTGAGGTTGGTGGGTGCTTGCAGAGCTGAGATCTTTTCGATCTTTGCAGGGTCTGTTGATATCCCTTGTGCAGAGACAATGTGGCCCAACAGAACTCCAGAAGAGACCCCAAAGATGCATTTGTCGGGGTTGAGGGAAATCCCATACTCCCGGCATCGGTCAAAGCATTGCTCCAGGTGGTCCCAGTGTTCACTGATCAAACTGTAGACACAGAAGTCATCCAAATATACCTCGATAAAGTCATGCAGATGATTTTGAAATGCGGCCATCATGACTCGTTGGAAAGTAGTAGGGGCATTGCAGAGCCCAAATGGCATCACTTGGTAAGCGTAGGTCTCCCATTCTGTGGTGAAGGTTGTTTTGGATTGGTCTTCTTCTGCGATTTGGACTTGGTTGTATCCACTGAATCCATCCAGAAGGGAATAAAGCTCATGTCCTGCCACTGTGTCCAACAGTTGGTCTGTGAAAGGGATTGGAAAGTGATCCTTCTTTGTCTTGGAATTAAGCTTTCGAAAATCCACACATATTCGCAATTTGCCATTCTTCTTGGGTACAACCACGATGGGTGAAACCCATTCACTATTTGCCACTGGATAAATGAACTCGGCTTCCAGAAGCTTCAGCAGCTCCGCTTTCACCAATGTGGAATAATTCGGGTTCATTCGCCTCTGTCGTTGCCGTACTAGCTTGGCATCAGGCTCCAAGTCAATATGATGTTGACATATTGTGGGATCAATCCCCTTTAGGTCTTTGTAAGACCATGCAAACACGTCCAAATTTTCTTTCAACAAGTTGTACAAGGTTAAGAACTCCTCTTCTGGGAGACTGCTATCCACCTTCAAGTGGCGTTCAGTGCCTTCTGAATCCACAAAGGTTAACTGCCTTTCACCCTCTACTTCACGGATGAAGGTTCCACGGACTGCTTCTGGATACAGATCCGACTCCTTCAAGGGAGTGGTGTCCTCGTCTGATGTCCCACTAGAACCAACTTCTTCTTTTGGTGGAGACTTAGGTTGCTCCTTAAGACGTTGGAATGGGATTAGAGCTGTTTCGGGTTTGGTTTCAAAATTAATTACCTCTTGGCTTGAAGACTCATCTTCTGAAGATACATCCAGGAAAGTCACATAACAGGGACCCTCTGATGCCTGTTGGGTTGATGGGACTGGTGTTTTTTGGCACGGTGCATCATCATCATCCTTCTTTGGCACGGATGGGTTAGGACGGCATGAGCCACTACTGAAAGACGGCTTGTTCTTCTTAATCCACGTCTTATAAAGGTTTTGCATATGAGAAGATCCATTTACCAAACCAAATGGTACCATCACCATACTGTCCCATAGCATGAGCTCGTCGGCTTCTGATGCTTCTGGAACTTCTTCCTCAAATGTATCCTCTTCAGGTGGGATAGACTCTTTTGGCTCACTTTCATCATTCTCTTCGTCCATATCATATTCATCCTCTTCTGTCTCTGTCTCTGCTTCTGCTTCTGTTCCTGTTGCTGCTTCTGCTTCTGCTTCTGCTTCTGTCTCTGTAGGAGCTCTGTAACAGAAGAACAGATTCTCTGGTTCCTCTCCTGCCTCTGTCTCTGGCTCTGCTGTGGCCATATAACAGGGAGAACAGTACATCCATGCTTCTATCTCACTGTCAGAAGTGATTTCAGAAGTCATTTCCGGTTCAGGTAGAAAGTATTCACCCATTGATAATGGCTTTGCACCTTTTGGAAGTCGGCTTACAGTATCCACTGTTAAGGAATGTGCCACTGTTTTCTTGGGAAGGATCTGTTTGACAGCATCTTCGTCTGCTGATGTTCCATCCGTAGCCTCATTAGGGGAGTCAGAAGATAATTCCAAGGAGGTGGATCCATGTCCTTTTTGAGAACCATACAGTTTCAGCACCACTTTGTTGGGTCCTCTGCCCAAGGTCAAGGTTCCTTTAAACCAATCCGTCCTTGCTCGGGCTTCAAAAAGCCATGGTCTGCCTAGTAACAGAGGATAGGATGTACCATAAGAGTTTGGCTTCACTACCAAATAGGTTAACCAATAATCTTTTCCAGCCACTGTAGTCTTCACATATGGAAGAATACCCAAAGGCTTGATTCTACTCTGATCCGCCAGTCTGATGAGCCATTGGGTTGGTTGCACACCTTGTAAGCCTAGATCCTTCATTGTCACATCCGTCATAATGTTCACTGATGAACCACCATCAATCAGTGCATTTGCAATGAAGCAGCCTTCTATCCACACGCCAGTCTCTGGGGTACCCGGATCTAAAAAAGCATTAGCCACATCCACTTCCTTTACAGGCTCTGGAGCCTTGTTGGACTTTGTTGCTGTTGAGGGAGCAATCCTTAAACCACGTCTTCTTGTCAGTATACTTTTGAACCTTTTCCGGCAACTGGGAGACAACATCAATAATTGTCGGAATGTAAGGTTTGGTCTAAAGGTATCTAGATCTCTGACCAGATCGTATTCCTTAATAGGATCCACTGGCTTTTCTAATCGATTAGGGAATGGGGCAACACCCATTTTCATTTTCCCTCTTTCTTCCAACAGAGGAATTATAGGAACTTCTTCTGCCACTTGTGGCACTTCCTCCTCTTCTGTATCCTCGACCTCTGGTCCTGTCTCTGTAACTGTCTCTGTAACTCTCTGTGGCACTGTAGTGCTCTGTACGGCACTGTTAGGCTCTGTTCTGTTCTGTTCTTCTGGTGGAAGATTGAACTTCACTGTTCTGGCAGGAGGGTTATTTTCTTTCTGGATAGGTGGTTCCTTCTGCTTTGCACGAGTGATGGCAACAACTTCCAATTCTACCAAATTGGAGGTAGGCTCTTGGGCCTTGGATGGACTATCAGTAGCACAGTTTTTTGCTAGGGCTGGACTTGGGCAGTCTTTTGCAGTGTGGCCTTCTCCTTTGCATCGACTACATAAGGGCTTGTAATCCACTGACCTTCGAGGATTTGGACAATTTGGTGAGATGTGTCCCTTTTCTCCACATCTGTAGCACTCCACTTCTGATCTCTGACCACCGCCAAACTGTCTTCCTCTGTAACTTTGAGAAGGAAATCTTCTGGGTCCGAAATTAGGACCAAACTCTCTAGGCTTGGGTCCAATATCTTGTGTGGTTATTTTGGATTCTAGCAAGTTAAATCTTTCGTCTTCTTCCTTTCTTCTCCTATCATGCATCTCCTTCAGAGAGCAAATGTCCTCTGTATGATTCTTCCGCAAACAGTAGGAACAGAAGGCTCCAGGGATGGTTGGTTTTCGTGTACATTCAGTGGCTAAATGACCTGCTTGATGACACTTACCACACCAAGTATTTGACCGCATCACATCCCTTCCTGCTCCTGCAACGTTGGATATGCTAGCGGTATTCACTTTCAGCGTCTGTAGTTGCTCTGTAATCACATCCATCAACTCCTTTTTGATGTTTGCAACTGAGTTGGATAAATAATCCTTCAAGCTTTCTCCTCCGGACGTACTGGCAGGAGGGTTTTGAGGAGTTTCTGTAATCACTGCATAAACTGGTTGGGTTGGTACAGAGGGGTCTCTGTTCTGGTTCTGATTCAGAGCTCCTGTTTGAACTGTTGGCTGTTGACTCCAGTTGGTAGGGTTCCACTGTTGCTGTTGATTTTGCATTGAGGAGATTGGTTGGGACCATGGTTGTTGTGGTGGAACCACCATTTGAGGCATGGATTGTGGCCACTGTGGATTTGGTACACTGTACTGTGATACTGGGGGCATCTGTTGGTAGGGGTAGGGAACAGTCCCTGGGACTGCATGTGGTGGATACATCATTCCTGGCATCAGAGGAGGTAGGACTCCTCTTCCTGAATTCATCGCTAATCTAGCTTCCACTTCATCGTATAGTCTTGCACCTTCTGTTGCAGCTTGTAGTGTAGCTGGTCTTTGTAGCTCCACAAACTTACGGACTTCTGGTTGTAATCCTATGAGAAACACTCCCTTCTGAATGCCATCATCTAGATTATGGTTAGTCCATCTCTTCAGGATGGATTCCATTCGTGAGACATAGGCTTCTACTCTTTCTCCAGAGGACTGACTTAGGTTCATGAATTCCTCTCTCATCCGCTCTTCAAAACCTTCACGCCTGAATTTAGTGAGGAAGGCCAACTTCAGGTCGTCCCATGTGCCAAAAGTTCCTGCTGCTTGTCTCTCATACCACTGAAACGCCGCGCCCTTGAAAGTGGCGGGGAATATCGCTAACCAATGCTCAGGGGTTCTGACATTGTTAGCCACACACGCTACCATAAACTCTGCTACATGAAGATCAGGGTCTTCATTGTACTCTCCCTTAAAAACTGGCAATGGGACTACATTCGCTGGTCTATCATCAATATTTCCAGGACGGATCTGGCTTGGAAATGGACCTCCAGCAGGAGGAGGAAGGGCTTGATGTGCCATTGGGACTTCTGTAAAGAGTTCCGCAAGGGCGTCAAAGGCGGCTTCTGCTGCGAGCTCGCTCTCGGCTCTGATTCTTGCTTTCTCTCTTCTCACGTACCTCTGGACTCGTTCTAACGCTTGCCTCTTTATTGCGTCATTCATCAGGGGGTTGGCTCCACTATGTTGTTAGTGCTCCACAGAGGGTTAACAGAAGGCTTCAGTCTCTGGAGGACTCTCTTGCCAACATTTCTTCTACTTCTTTCTTTTCAACGTCCCTGAATTCTGCTTTCATGCCACTGCACAGAGGAAGGTATTCGGTTCTGAAGGTGTCAAAATGCATACGTCTGAGCATTGTGGTGGTGCCATCATCATAGTAATGCCAGCTTCTGATGGTTTCAACAGTGTATGTTGTGAAAAACACTCTGTCTACCAACTTCCAGTGGGTTGCTAATTGAACAAACAGAAGATTATCAGTACACCAAGCATCCCATGTATCTTGCTGTTAAGCATCCACGAACAGATTCCAACTCTTTTCCTTCTTGTCCCTGTGAACCTCTACAGACCAAGACTCCTGAAGCTTCTTCACAATCTCCCACTTGATGTTATCTGGAAACTTCTCAATGAATGCCAAATCTTCCATGGATGGTCATTCTCTCTGTTTCTGCTCTTTAGTTTGTTCCCAAACAGTTTGCCACCAAGATGCAAGTTTCTGCTGCTTCAACAGGAAGAGGAAACTGTCCACCACATAGAGCATGCATCATGATGGTGATGTGTTTCCGCCATTGTGGGATGAACTTCTTGTGGAAAGTGGCTTTGATTATGAGGAATTCCAACTCTTCAGTGGAAGAAGGAACTTTACAAACATCCATTGAATTCTTCTCTTCTTGGCAATGCCATTTCCTTCATTTTCAGCCTCTTTTGGTGCTTGTTGATGGCAAGATTCCCCGGCTGCGCACCAAAAACATGGAGCCCCTAGAGGAACACCAAGGAAAAGGGAATTCTCTTGCAAGAAAATCTATCTTGTAACATCAACAAGCTTGTTTATCATGTTTCATATTATCACAATGAAGAAAAGAACACCATGCACAACAAATCTTCATGCAGCATCATGTAAATCTCCCACGGTTTTTAATAAAATCAACCATATTCTTCAACATCCTCATAAAATCCATCAATATCACAAAGAAAACAAAGAAGTACACCATCTTTGAATGGAAATACATCACATAGTATTCATCTTCAATATCTTCATAGTCTTCTCTCTCAATCTCTCATATACAATCACTCTGTTTGAGTAGAATTGGCTATCTTTGACTCTCTCTATCTCACTCCATCAATAATACATCATATCCTCACTACAATCTCTCAAAATCACTCTCAATAATCACTCTTAGGTCGTGGATACCCCTCCCAAGAGGTATGTCTGATATGAAGGGTCACCAGAGCCACTACAGTGTCTCTTCACAGCTTACTACTGTCACTTCACTCTAGTCTTCTCTTGAGTCTTCAACAGCTACTTCTTCCACTTCTTTCAGCTCTTTTGCACTTGTATTCACCTCTTTCCAAGGCTAGAAAACTTTCCTCAAAGTCACACATACATTCCACAGAACACTTACAGAAGCATACAGAACAGTACCAGAACAGTTACAGTACAGAGACAGAACAGAAACAGTACAGAAACAGAAGCTCTACAGAAGACCTACAGAAGGTTACAGAAGGTCATCAAAACCACATAACTCACTCTCAAACCATTCAAAACTCTCACAAACCATTCAATAAGCTTTCACAATATCTCATTCTTCATCAATCAATACTCCATCCCTCCTTACAGAAGACAATCAGAACAAAACAGACCAAAATAGAACAAAATAGAAGGTATACAGAACCTATCAGAACATCACAAAACTATCAACAAACATCATGAACTTCCAAAACACAATCAATATCATCTAAAACACTCTCAAACCACTTCCAAATCAATCAATCATCCCATAAAATCAACCATTCAGCTCTCAGAAACAACAAAAATCAGCCAAAAAACAAGTCATTTCAACACTCAACAAATGTGTCCAAGGGAGCTACTTTTAGATGTCGTTTCCTCTATTCTATGTGTCTAGAGTTGAACTCAACAAATTGGCCAAATAATTGAAAAGTTAGTTCATCTCCATATAGGGTTTGCTTAGAAGCTTGAATTCTTGTCAGTTAGAAAGGATGCTATAACCAAGATTCAACGATTTTTTTTTTTCAAATTGGTTATATGGAGACAATGTTATCATTGAATCAAATGCTAAAAAATCTGAGGATGGAAACTATTCTTTAAAAATCTATTGGTGGGATAAAGGCAAGGGGATTTTTAGGCTTCCATGCAAAACTTAGTAAGATAAGTTTTAAAAAAGATAGCTCAAATATTAAGTATAATCAATAGAAATCCATGTATAATTTGCAATATTGATTATGCTAATAATTGACAAGTTTGAAATAAAAAAGCTAAAGTTGTAGGGGGTAAAGATACTTGTGCTTATATTGCTTATGTATTCACTACACTAACCATAAACTTGCATACTTGTACATTGTAGGTGGTGGGCTTTCATCATTGTCACTTCATTTTTTATTCTTTCAGTGACATTTAAATAAGGAAAAGTCAATCACACATTGTGATTATTGGAGTTTTCATATCTTATGTCTTTATTTTGCTCTCTTGCTTCATCCACCATAGTTCACATCTTCGATGTTTCTACTTGCTTATGCTCTCACTCGAGCTTCTCTTTTTAACTAGTATAAGAGCATTGGTTTGGGAAGCTTCTCCTTTAGTTTATCTCAGAAGATTGGATTTGAAAAGTTTGACGGTTGAAATTTCCACATCTTGTATCTCACTTTTTTGCTCTCTTGCTCTATTTACCATAGCTCATATCTCTAGTGCTTCCAATTGCTTGTGCTCTCACTTCGGATTCTTTCTTCAATGGATATCAGAGCATTGGTTTGGGGAGCTTTTCCTTCAGTTTACTTCAAATTGGATTTGAAAGGCTTCAGTTCTTCATTCATGGTAGCAATGGCTTTAGCTTCAAGGGTATACATTTGATCTTCCTCGCTTTTCGGCTTGTTTCCTCCACTTGAGACTTGTTCGAGGGCTACACTAAACCTTGACTAGCAGTGAGGAGTATCTAGATTGAGCAACACATTTAGCAATAGGGTCAATATAGCAAGCATGATTATGTTGTTGTGCTGTCTATCTTCTTTGACTTGCTATACTTCTTCTTCACTCTTGTGAGCTCCAGGCCTCCTTGGTAATCCTCTTCATCTCCTGAGTATTGATATTGTGAGTCTTGGACATTGTTTGAAGTTCCTAACCTTTGTGTTTGCTGAATATACAACAAACCTGTTGTTCAATACATGTCTAGGACAATATACTCTTAGTGTTTAACACTCAATTCATGCTCAATTTGATGCCTATTTGGTGTCAAGTTTATTCATTTAAACATTGCCTTGGTCTTTATTTTGGCTTGTTTTGTTGTCATTTACAATAGCCTATTTGTCTTGCAATGTACTTTTATTTATTGTATTATGACTGGATCGAATGATGGTGCTATCTTCCACATCTAGAAGTTAGATGGTACAAACTACAACTATTGGGAGGCACAAATCTGGCAGATTCTAGTGTAGAAATTGTAGATTAAGCCATTGAGATATGAGGGTGCAAAGCTCAAACGCTTTGATGCAAAGGATTGTGCTAAACTAGATGAGTTATGTAAATCAGCGATAATTTTGTCACTCTCTAAGCAAGTTTTCTATAATGTTATCTCTGAAGGATAGACTGTCTGGGAGTTATGGGGATAAGATTTATAATGTCTATGACATGCAGAGCCTTGCCTCTCAGACGTATTGGTTGAAGCACTCATGGACCTTCGTATGAAGGAGGGGATATTCATGTCTGCTCACTTACATGAGTTTCATTCTATTTTCAACCACTTATCTTCATAGAGGAGATTGACTTTAAGGACAAATTTTTTCCCTTGTTCTTGTTCGTTACATTGCTTGAGTCATAGGGGACATTATGTACTACTATGTGTGTAAATATACATGATGGGCTAAAATTACAAGATGTAGAGGGTGCATTATTGAATGAAGAGGTTAACAAAAAGAATGTTGATGCTTTCTATAGTTTTCATGATTTGAAAGTTAGAGGCAATAATGGTAGGAATGGTAATGACCACCATGGGAGAGACTCTTGGCAGCCTCGTCTCAGTCATGTGGACAATCTTGTAGTAAGTCCCATGGTCATAAGTTCACATTGACTTGTCATTATTGTGGAAAGTCAGGTTATATTTAGCTATAGTGCCATAAAATGCATGATGACAAGTGCAAGGAAAAGGAAAAGGGTAAAGTGTAGGAAAAGAATGATGATCACAACATTGTCTCTAGCAAGTCCAACATCAAGATTAAAGAGATTAATGTTGTACATACTTGTAGCTTATTCTCTTGATGTTTTGTAGTTGACTAATGCCTTATTCACCTATGCTTAGTGTTGGCGGATTGATTCATAGGCTTCATTTCATGTTATCTCTCGTTGAGAGTGGGTCTACTCCTATCGTAGCATGACAAGATCGGTAAGATTGGGTAATGACTTGGTATTGTATATTGTTGGTATTGGAGATGTCCAGTTGCAGTTTGCTTTAGGCAATATCTTTATGTTGCATGATATATACTACGTTTTGGCTTTGACTAAAAGGCTACTTTTTGCTGTTGGATAGTTGGATGATATAGGTTATGTTGTATCCTTTGGGGATTCTTCATGGAGTATTACCCATGGAAATCTTGTCTTGGCCCGAGGTGCCAAGACTGGCACTCTCTTTATCCCTTGTATCTAGGTCTCTTGATCGTGTTTTTATAGTGGCTACAATACCACATGCATTATGGCATCGTTGCTTGGGGCACATGTCATTAAAGGTATTATAGAATCTGAGATACACGCTCAACTTTCTTATATACTAAAAATATATATGGTGAATATTATGTTGACACAGAGGGAGAATAGATGAAAGAAAAGAAAGATGTAGAGAGAGAGGTAGAGAAATTGGCAACACACTAGGGACTGGAAGATGGGCCAGTCCCCCCCCTTGTGGAGTTATATTATTGACAAGGAGCAAGCTCCTCCATTACATATAAGCCAGATCTTACTTGTGGATCTTGGAAACAAGATCACGATTCCTTGCACAGTATACAACCGGCTAACACTTGCACAACTTGGAAGTTGGCACCTTTTGATCCTTCTTGAGCCTCCTTCTCTCCCACACAATATGTGTAGGGCTCTCCTCTTGGCGCTTGATTTCAGCAGAGCTTCCATAGCACTTGCACCTTCTCTTCTCCTCTTGGAACTTGATTTCACAAGAGCTTCCGTAGCACTTGATTTCAGCAGGGCTTCTGCAGCACTTGCATCTTCTCTTCTCCTCTTGGATACATGCAAAGTGATGCTTCCTTCACCTCTCTCTTACATCCAAGGAGAGCCTCCTCTTTTATAGGCTTTCAAGAGCTTCTCTTCTTGGAGAGAGAGTTGAGTTGATCTTTATGCAAGATGTAGTTGTTCCACTCTGCAGCACTAATTTCGAGATATCTCTTTGTGCGTTGTTTGGATGAAAAACCGTCCAACACAAAAGTTGTAGATCTTACTGTTTCTGATAACCCTTGCGGCCCGTTTTTAGAGATCATTTTTCTATTGCGAGATATTTTAAAAATAGATTTTTCAAAAAAATAGCTTTTAAAACTATACTCTTAACTTGTGGTCCATGCAACCACCTTGAGTCATAGATAAGGAGAGTTCATTAGATTGCCTTGGGCCTCAACCTTAAGATTGAATTCCACACAAAAGCTTGTGCCATTTTAGACCTTAGAAAGAGAAAATCACTTCTCTCCTCACTTCCAGAGGATCATGTCTCTCATCTTTTTTAGTGAGAGAATTCCCTCTCTTGTCTTTCTTAATGAAAGAAAAGACCTTAAACCTTGACTTGTAGGGGAGAGGATGACTCCAAATGAATGCAATGCTCATTATACACAAGTAAACATTCCCAGGCGTCCTTGGATGCACACATAAATATATATACACAATGCTAATGCACTTTCTCTTCTTAGAACTCAATCCATATTCATTTATGTGTAACTCCTTGGTTCTTGTGTATACTCTTACACTTGGTAGACACTTCTTTTCCCCTTCATAACTTGTACTGCCTGTACCAGATATCCTTGTCACAGTGCTCTGATCACCCCATTAAGTTATACACTAGGAATACTGGTCTCTAAATGGTCTCATGGCCATGCTAGATCATCATCAACACTTAAAGAAAAGCGAGTCATGAATTTATTAAATAGAGAATGCGTAATAAGCAATCAATTTAGTGACATCCCTCTGGATCCTAAACAGTTAACCTCAAATGTAGAGGGGATACATAGTCCTTAAGAAGATCTGGAAAGTCTTGTAGTTCTCTCTTAGTCATAAACTGAGTGTCCAATTGGGGATAATACTTAAACTTAACTAGATACTTCCGTAATACCTTACCTGACCTTAAAGTATTGTCCTAATGGTGTAAAATTCTTTTAGGCACAAGAAACTCTTCTGTTTCTTCTATGTCAGGTAAATCTTCCTTTTTTGGTTCCATTGGAGGTTCTCCAATATAGGGACGTAGCAAACTTATATGGAAAGCATTATGAATGTTCTAATGACTTGGTAGATCCAAACAAAAAGTCACATCGTTTATCTTATCTGTGATCTTGAAAGGGCCATAATAGCAATTAGAAAGCTTAACCACTTTACCCTTTTGACCTTTCTGCTTCTTCAAGTGAGCCTTCTCAAACTTAAGAAGAACACACTATCCCAACTTGAGATCTAACTTACGATGATGCTTATCTGCTTCGCGTTTATGCTTCTCTTGTGTCCTTTGTATAACAGCTTTTACTTGAGTGAAAGTTGTATCAATGTCTCTAACAAACTCATATGCTACAAAGATCTTATCCTTCATAAGAAGAATGGGTGGTAAATGAGGCTTACCATAGATGATCTCAAAGGGTGCCTTACCAGTACTAGAGTGCACCGTATTATTGTATGCAAACTCTACTAAAGGTAAACACTTTTCCCATTCTCTTTGATTATTAGAGACATAGGATTTCAAAAGGTCCAAAATAGTAGAATTAGCATACTTTGCCCATCCGTTTGAGGATGATAAGAGGATGAAAACTTTAACTTTGTCCCGAGGTTCTCAAAGAGAGCTTGCCAAAAGAGGCTGGTCATGCGAGGATCTCGATCACTTATAATGGACTTAGGCATGCCATGATGCTTGAAAATATAAGCAATGAATAGCTTAGCCATATGATTGGCTTTGATTGTCTTTCGCACATGTATAAAGTGAGCTTGCTATTGAATCTATCAATGATAGTCCAAATTGCATCATTGCCTGCTTGTGTACGAGAAAGCTCCATGATAAAGTCCATGGCTATACTTTCCCAAGGCTCATTGTGGTGCGCAGATCGGATGTTGTATACGCGCGTAGTGAATGCCGGAAGGTCCCCAAGAAAATGGAACTCTACTTTTTGCACAAATTACAAGGTAAAAAGCATGAACGACAAGAGCAAGAGACCAATTGGGTGCAATCTCCCCCCATGCCTTGTGTGACCGCTCCAGAAAGCATGTATTTTATGTATTATTCATCTTCAAGCTCAAATAATAGCCCAAATTACAAAATAGCAAGCTTTTAGCTTTTGAGTTTCCTTTAACACAAAATAGGAATAAAGCTAATGGACGGTGCCCAAAGAGTCTGGCATGCCCAATACAATGTCCAAATAGAAATAACATAATCGTGTGCCCATGCGCATACAAAATAATAAAAAATAACCGACGCCTCAATAAATAGGCGTGACAAAATATAGGCGTCATGCCTAAGATATGCGCCTATCAAAATATAATCCATAAATCGAATACTTGCTATCCTCCAATGCTTTCCTCCGCCACTGCTGCTATCTCTACACATCAACTGAAGCATTCACAATCGTTAGTAAAATAATACAATTAAACTGACAAAAGTGAATACCTAGCAGTCTTCATCTACATAAATAAATCAACTGGTTAGAAATAAATCCTAACCTTAATTTATTACGAGTGCGCACTCTAAACTCATAAACGTTTATTAATTTAATATGCATTTTGCGGAATCACCCATGTACACACTAAATTAATGAAACACCCAAAAAGGACAGGCGTCGCCATCAACTTCTCGCACAAAGAATCCACTTTGTGTATGAGCCCCGATCATCAAAGTTTACGGAATCCACTGTAAAACCTCACGGAATCCACCGTGGCACGGAATCCACCGTGAAATATGCCTCTTGGCATCATACCCCCGGGGTGGGATAGCAATTGACCTCAATTGCTATTAGCTCAATGTGGAGCTAACAGAGTGGGGAAAGCATTTAAGTCTCTAGCGTGCATCCATTGTGCTTCCTCTATAGGATGGTTCTTAAATTTAACTAGATACCTAGAATATCTTCGGCCAATTCTAATGGTCATAAAATCAGTATCTATGATAGCTTCAGGCTTAAGTATTTCAGTCTCTTCCTCTAACAAAGGTGGGTTTTCATAAACAGGGTATACAGGTAATTGGCCTCTAAATGGTCTTAGTAAACTAATGTGAAATGTGTTGTGAATTTTTTCAGTGAGGTGGTAATTCTAACTTGAATGCATTGTCATTTATTTTGTGAATGATTCTAAATGGTCCATAGAATCTAGGGGCTAATTTCACAACTGGGTGTCTATCTACACTTTGTAGTCTACGTTTTTCTATTCTCAACCAAACATAGTTATCAACTTTGAAATTCATTGCTTGTCTTTTCTTATTGGCTTGTTTGGTATATGATTGCTGGGCTTTGGCAATCATATCTTTAACTTCATAAAAAATAGTGTTATGCATACTAGCAATATCATCAGCACTCTGAATTCTATTTGACAAAGATGCAACATGTGTAGATAATCTATATCCATAAATCACTTCAAACGGTGCTTTCTTTGTAGATTTGTGTGGTGTATTGTTATATGCAAACTGTAATAAATACAAATGTGTGTCCCATGTCTGAGGTTTAGAAATAGTATATACACATAAGAGATCTAGAATAGTGCTATTAGTGGCTTCTGTTTGTCCATTAGTTTCAGGATGAAATGTAGATGAGAAATCAATCTTTGTGCCTAGGTTAGCAAACAGAGTAATCCAAAAGTTGTTACAAAATCTAGAATCACGATCTGAAATAATAACTTTTGGCAATCCATGATTAGTGAAAATAGTTTTCAAGAACAATTGTGTTGCTTGTGATGCTGTTAAAGTTTTCTTACATGGAATGAAATATGCTTGTTTACTAAATCTATCTATTACTGTCCAAATCATATCATGGTTAGATTTAGTATTAGGTAAACCAGTAATAAAATCCATAGAAATTTGTTCCCAAGGTTTAGATGGAATAGACAAAGGCATAAGTAATCCATACTGTTTACCATGATGTCTCTTAACTCTTTGACAAATCAAACATTCAGAAACAAAGTTAGATACATCAGTGTCCATATGCGGCCAATAAAAATCTTCAGTTAATGTACATAAGGTAGATATGATACCTCTATGACCTTGATATGGGGGACAATGAATCTCATTCAAAACAAAAGATCGGAATGGAATTGTAACACACAATCTCTTTTCATAAAACATAAATCCATCATTATATGACAATGAATCAATAGGAATCAAGTTATTCTGAACTAATTTATTCCAATCAGCATGAAAAGTAATATCTTGATGATAAGTGTCTTTCATAGCAATCAAAGAATCAAAAGATATAATAGAAATATTATGAATGGCAGGTCTTCTACTTAATGCATCAGCCACTACATTTTCTTTTTTGGGTTGATATTGAATGATAGGATGAAAACTTTGAATAAAGGATGCCCATTTGATATGTCGGTCAGAGATTTGGGGTTGACTAAGTAAATGTCTAATACTTTGCTGATCGGTCTTAATCATAAATTCTGAACCCATTAAGTAGTATTTCCACAGTCTTAATGCTTGTACAACTGCTAATAGTTCTTTGTCATATGTGGAATATTTCAGTTCAGAGGGTTTCAACTTACAACTAGAATAGGCTATAGGATGATTGTCTTGCATAAGTACAGCTCTTATTCCTGATCCACTAGCATTGGTCACTACTAGAAAGAATGGTCTATTAAAATCAGGCAATTGTAAAACAGGGGCATGGGTTAATGCATGTTTCAGTAAATCAAAGGATTTCTGTTGATTTTCGGACCAATGATAGACAATTCCTTTCTTCAGAAGTTTAGTCAGTGGTAAAGCAAGTAATGAAAAATTACGTACAAACTTCCTATAGAAACTAGTAAGACTAAGGAATGAGCGTAATTCATGCACGTTTTTAGGTACATGCCAATTCAATATTGCATCTATTTTCTTAGGATCAACTTTAATTCCATCAGATGATACAATATGACCTAAATACTCAATTTTTGTTTTAAAAGAATTCACTCTTTTCAGGATTTGCATACAGTTGATTATCTTTTAATAACTGGAAAACCAATGACAAATGCTCATAAAGTTCTTTCTCATTTTGACTAAACACCAAAATATCATCAAAGAAGACAATTACACAATACTGATATTTGAGAAATATACGGTTCATCATTCTACTAAACATAGCAGATGCATTAGTCAATCCAAATGGCTTCACTGAAAATTCGTAATGACCAAACTGTGTTCTAAATGCAATCTTGAATATGTCTGACTTATCTAGTCTCACCCGATGATAACCAGACTTAAGGTCTATTTTACTAAATATAGCAGATCCTTGCAGTTTGTCCATAAGGTCATCAACTCTAGGAATGGGATACCTATTCTTTACAGTGATCTTATTTAAAGCTCGATAGTCAATGCACATACGATAGGTATTATTCTTTTTCTTGACTAACAGAACATGTGCACCGAATGGAGAACTACTAGGTCTAATCAATCCTCTATTTAGTAATTCCTCAACTTGACTCTGAATTTCTTTTTGCTCTATCTGGTTATGCCTATATGGTGCTTTGCAAGGTGGTTGTGTGCCAGGAATCAAATCTATCTTATGGTCTTCTGGACGTGAAGGAGGTAAACCAAGTGGTAGGTCTTCGACAAAACAATCTTTAAAATGTGCAAGAAATTCTTTATGCCTAGGGTGCATATGATTTTCTTTTACTTGCAGTTCATTCACCCAAATGAGATAGGATTTACTACTCTTGCGTAATGCACGTTTAGCTTGAGTATGTGAAAGCAGTGGAAAAACATTAGATGCATGCATACCATACAATGTAATAGGTTTTTCTTGAAAATTAATATTCATTGAATGTGTGGAATAATCTATATCTGGGTTATGCTGGTGACGCCAATGCATACTTAAAATAATGTCACTCGACTGTAATGGAACAACTAGAAAATTTCTTCTTTTAGTGTATTGACCAATTTGAATCTCTAAGTCATGCACTTCCTGTGTACCATTATACCTAGTGCCTAAGAATGCTGCTTTAATACGATAATGCGTAGGTACAGTCTGTAACTTCAATTCTTTTACTAGCTTTGCTGAAATAAAATCATGAGTGCTACCATCATCATGCAAAATAATATTTTCCTTTCTATGCACCAAACATTTCATAGTCAATAAAGAATGTGGAGTTGGCATACCTGGTAAAGTATCCGAAGGAGTAGGAATATCGTCCTCATCTTCTGTGAAATCAGGCATATCTTCATGTTCGTCATCGTCCATTGCTCCAAGGTAGTTGATATGGGCAAGTGGCTTCTTTGAATGACAATTTGCTGCTAGATGTCCAGGCTGGTGGCATTTATAGGATACTATTGGTTTGGCTTTGGTTATATTGTTTGCAATGGCAGGAAGTCTAGGGACATTAGGGTTTGGCTGTGGAATAGGCTTAGGGTTTTGATTGACATTGGATGGTAAAGCAAGTGGTTTTGCCCAATTTTACGAAAAGATGATGAAGAGAAACGACTTGGATTAAATCTTCTAAAATTGGAATTGAATTGTTTAGATCCATAGTTACCATTTGCTTGGAATTGCTGTGGACGTCTGTCTCTACCTCGCAACTTGTCTTCAGTGTCGTGAGCTAGTGAAATGGCGTCTTCAAGAGTAGCAGGCTTGAACATGTTAACTTCAGCGTAGTAATGCCCAAGGAGTCCAGACATATACTTGCGCTTGTGTGTCACTTCAGGTACGTCTTCAAGCATGCGTAACTGGAGTAATGCATTCCAAAAACGCTCTGTGTACTGAGGAATAGGCTCACGATCCTGTTGCTGAAGAAGATCCCATTGCTTAATGGCTTTCTCATGAAATTGTGGAGGAAAGAAATTCTGCATGAACTTCTTCTTGAAATTCTCCCAAGAATCGGGACAATCTATACTCTTGTGTACAACAGTCCACCAAAGAGATGCTCTGTCCACTAAATGATTAGTGTCACACTTGATTTTATCTTTTTCTGCATAGGTTTTCTCATGGAAATAGTCGTCAAACTGACTAATGAATGCTAGAACAGTTTTTCCTTCTCGTATGCCATTGAAAGTACGGAATTTGAAACTTCTTTTACTTATCTTTGATTCCTTGCGAATGGTTTAAGCTTCAAGAGTTGCGTCGATGGTACGTTGGATAAGATCTTCAGCTTGAGGTTCTTCTTTGTCGGTAGACAATCTCTGTAAATTTGCCAGTTGAACTTGTAATGCTTGCCTAGCCCTTCGTTCTTCTTCCAATTGCATCATGATTAAGTCCAGTTTTTGCTCCATCGTAGGCTCAGGTAGGTCGCCTTCAGCCATAAGATCATCCATATGTGGTTCCGTCATCCTGCAAAACTCAAAAGACATTTCTCACTCAAAATCAAGTTAGCGGGATGAGCGTAGCTCAAGTTCGGGAATACAAGGCTTATGTATTTTTGGGTGTAGCTTTCATAATCTTCAAAAACTATGCATTTTATCCTTCTTCGTATGCTGAAAATACTTCAGCAAACCTGTGTATGGGTAGAGTACCTTCCAATGAACAACTTTGCAATTCGGAGTTTCTGCGCAGGAACAGCCCTTCTAGGAGTTTTGAGCACAAGTCAGTTCTGACTCCAGTTGACTTGTCTGACTTGTAGAGTAGCAGATTAATGTGACTTGCAGAGTTGCAGACTTGCAGAACTTAGTCGATTTATATGACTTGCAGGATTTAGACTTGAGAGACTTGCTGAACTTGACTGTTGGGTGTGACTTGGAGTTTGGGATGGCCTGAATGATTAAGGAGCTTAAGTAATTAAGCTTGGGGGGGCTTAATAATCAGCAAACGGCGCAATTCGTGGGGGGGAGGGGGGGCATTTTTGCTGCCGGCGCAAAAATCGGAGATCTCCTCTTGTCCCAGACGTGACGAATTTTGAGATGAAGCTTGTTAAAGCTTCTAGCTAAGCTTAATAACTTTTAAACTTAAGCTTTGAAGCTTAATGAGAGATATGGAAATTACTTTGTTCTCTGTACAAAACGACTTGATGAGGGAGAGTTAGGAGTGGTCCTCCGTCTCTGCAGACCAGTCCTTCGCGATCTGATGATGGAAACAGGGGTTCTTGATCGCCAGAAATCTGCCTGTATCGACGGTTCACGACGAGATTGACCGTAGAGCCCGATCGTTCCAGGAGCTCCACCTTCGCACGAGATGGGTAGCGATTGGAAGCTCTTGATCTCAGCTTCGCTCTGATACCACTGGTGCGCAGATCGGATGCTGTATGCTCGCGTAGTGAATGCCGGAAGGTCCCCAAGAACAATGGAACTCTACTTTTTGCACAAATTACAAGGTAAAAAGCATGAACGACAAGAGCAAGAGACCAATTGGGTGCAGTCTCCTCCCATGCCTTGTGTGAGCACTCCACAAAGCATGTATTTTATGTATTATTCATCTTCAAGCTCAAATAATAGCCCAAATTATAAAATAGCAAGCTTTTAGCTTTTGACTTTGCTTTAACACAAAATAGGAATAAAGCTAATGGACGGTGCCCAAAGAGTCTGGCATGCCCAATACAATGTCCAAATAGAAATAACATAATCGTGCGCCCATGCGCATACAAAATAATAATAAATAACCGATGCCTCAATAAATAGGCGTGACAAAATATAGACGTCATGCCTAAGGTATGCGCCCATCAAAATATAATCCACACTGTATCTTGCTGAAGCAATACATGTCACTTTGGAGCTTCTATCACCTATATGAACTGACATATGCATGCTGAATGTATGGAGGATTGTGGAAAGCATTGGATGTTGCTGAATACTCAGATTTGGACTTGAAATAATTGCTTTGATAGTGCTTGGGCTGGTTATGAACAGTCATGTATTCCATGACAGTGATTGATGAAGACATGTTGTCTATGCCTACCCAAATGCTCATGTATTGAACCCATCACTTCAAAGTGAACATATGACATGATTTGAAGACTTTTTGGAGCTGCTTAAAGCTTGTTATGCTGATTTTTGGTTGATTGCAACCTGCAACCAAACTAGTTGACATTTGTACTTGCTGGTTATGCACTGCTTTGTGCTTCTATGCCTATGTATGGCTTGACACATGTACTAGCAGCCATCTCGAAAGTTCTGGGACATGTATGACATGTATGCATGTTGGTTTTAGACTTGAATTTGTTGCTGGTTATACACAATCTACAGTTTTTAGACTGCATCTTTGGTCCCTGGCAGTGAGGTTGCAGGAGTTTAAACTGAAGCAAATACATAGCATATGTATTGACTGTTTTACCTATGGGTTAGACCATATGTTTTGAGACTTTTTGGGGTTATTAATGGGCTGAAATACCCTGGTTTTTTTCTATAAATAGTTGCAAAAAACTGTCATAAATTGTTGTGGACTAAACTTGGTCAGTCATACTTATTGGTTTGCAGGTAGTTAAACATCTGACAGACAGTCTATTGCATCATGGCTAATGCACATGGAACTGATAATATCACTCAGGTAGTTGGAGAGAAGTTAGACAACAAGAACTTTGCATTATGGAAATTTAGAATGAAGAACTTTCTAGTTGGCAAGGGTTATTGGGATCTATGTATAGGAGATGAGGTTGCTCCTGAGTTGCCTGCAATGAATCCAACTAATGAACAGAAAAGAGCTCATAGGCTATGGAATGAGAGAGCATGCAAGATGCTGCATTGGTTTTCTCTATGTATATCTGATGCTATGGTAATTCAAATAATTGGATGTGAGACTCCAAAGGATGCTTGGGACATACTGATGAAAAATTATGGAACCATGACACATGCACAAAAGATCCAGTTGAAACAGTAGTTCAACAACATGTCTAGGAATGGCAGGAGCATCCAGGTGTATACCACGGAGATTAAGACCATAGCTGATCAACTTGCTACCATTGGATCAAGTGTATCAGAAGATGATATGATTTCTGTTGCCTTGAATGGATTAGGGAAAGAGTACAAAGCTTTTGACACATCCATTTCTGTTAGAGAAGAGCGCCCTACCTAGGAAGAGCTAGTTGCTTTGTTGCTGCATGAGGAGGTTAAGCTTGGTTTGAATACAGGTCCTAGTGTATCTCAGAGTAGAGACACTGTGTTATACTCTAGCCAACCAGCATGGCAGAGGATTTAGAGGTCGTGGTTCATTTCGAGGTCATGGTGACACTCATAATGCTTATGGACAGCAACAGCAGCAGGGTAATTGGCATGGTGCAAATACACAAGGCCAGTGTGGATCTGGTGGGTTTAGAGGCAGGGGGAGATTACCCTAAGGTAGAGGTGGTGGATCTGGTTCATGGCAGTCATCTGATCAGTCCAACAGAGACAAGGATTGCCATTATTGTGGCAAGTATGGGCACATTGCAAAGGATTGCTACAAGAAGCAGGGAGATATGAAAGCAAAGGGCACACAGCATGGACACTATGCATCTTCCAGTGGTGCTCATGATGAGCAAGTTGATAGACTATTTGCCATGCAGTATGTATCCAAAAATGCATCGAGACATAATAGAGATGATAGATGGTACATTGACTCTGGAGAGTCGAACCACATGACACCGCATGGAGAGTGGTTTGATGAGATGGTTGCAGGTACACATGGTCATGTATGTACTGGGGATGACACCCAACATGACATAAAGCATAAAGGGATTATTCCTCTCATGATGCCTGATGGCAAGAAGAAAGGCCTGCATGATGTATTACATGTACCGACCATAACAAAGAATCTTTTGTCTGTGGGTCAAATGGCAGAACAGAATCTGCAAGTAAGATTTAACAAAGATGGATGTTTCATTGAGGAGTATGGAAATGGCTGCAAGCTAATTGCCAAGGGCAAAAGAGATGGCAAGATATTTACTTTGGATGCGACCATTCCGGGACTTAAGGTAGCCATGTTTGCTCATGATGAGAGTGCCATTCGGGATGTAGAGATTTGGCACAAGCGGATTGGACATGTCAATGTACAAAAGCTGAAATCTATGTAGGAGAAGGAAGTAGTACTTGGATTACCTAAATTCAAGTATAATGACTTTGGTCATGTATGCCCTACATGTTAGTTTGGGAAGCAGGCACGGTTTTCATTCATGAGACATGTAAAAAACAGCACTAGGCCTTTACAGTTGGTGCACTCTGATGTCTGGGGTCCTTCACATAATGCTTCATTGTGTATGACAGTTTTCAGCCTATCAATGGGTTTCAAATCTGAGTGTTCTGAGCAAGAAATCTCAGCTCCAAGACATTTGATCCAGTGTATACATGCTTTGATACATTCTTGTGCTTCAAAGATGCCTTCTGAGTGTAGTACAAGGCTCCTGTATGTCAATAATGATTGAATGCATGCTGTCCATTCATGTTCACAACAGTTCAAAACTGATTACAGATTTGTGTCTGTTACTCCAGCTCATAACAGAGGTCCCACACAAGCATTTACCTCTTGTACTCTCCAGATACCTTCAAGATTGAGCATCCATGCCTTATGAGTCTTGTCCAAGTGCCCCATTTGATGTTTGATAGGTTGCAGTCCAGCTCAACAGGCGCAGTTCACGTTGATTCAGCAAGGGTTGTTGCTATATACAATGGCTGATCTGAGCCTATACAAGGCTGGCATAGGCTTAATAGAGCCTTTCAGATGCTCCAGTAGGGTCTCCAATAACCTCTTGACCAATGGATACTCTCCTTCAACAATGCATACTTCTGTGTGACCAAAATAGTGAAAATGACAGTCAGTCCTCTTCTTTTTCCAGCCCTTCAGGTCAGTCTTGAAGTCTTCTTCTGCAATGCTCTACTCCACAGAGCCCAATCTTGTGGATGCTCTGATACCATGTTCAAAGATGAGAGAGAGAGAGACAGGGAAACACCATCTCCATGAGCCTTCAGGCTCTCAAAGTCTTTTCTTCATTATGCAACATAACCCTCAACCACAAAATACAATGTAATGTAAAACTAGACTGATGTCGGTTACACACCAAGACAAACTAATGGGTGGAGCTTGATTTCTAACATTTGGCATGGTGACAGCCAATCATAGAACTCGGGGTTGTACTCTAAGTGAGCTTCACGGTCCAAATCAAAATCCCTACTTGCGCGATGTATGTGAGAACATCTGTTAGGAAATCACCAGAGTTGACACAGCTAGCAATGTGTAACTCTTCCTCAGTCAACAAGCAGTCGAGGTAGGGGTGTCCTTTGATGTGTTCTTCCATGGGGCGGCCCCGAAGAGTGATTAACACTTGACATGAGGTTGGCGCGACATATGTGGGGTCGTATTCTGCTGTTTTGATAGTGCGGTGTTGCTCAGCGTTGGTCATTATGTGGCACTCTTCGACTTCCCATTGCAGCCTGATAGTGTACCAATGCCTCAAGAATGGGGAGTCAGTATCAGCGAGCTTTGATAACACTGTGATTTCTTGATCAGTGATAGTAGAAGTGGTTCGCCCATCGTATGACGTGATGAGGCGCTGCTTAATGGCTTGCTCCTTGGAGATCTCGCTGTTGAGCAATTCAGCAGCGGAGCGAGAAGCAGTTGCAAATGCGAATTCAAAGGTCTCCCAGGAGCATGACATGGTTTGAACTTCAGTTGCAAAGGGTTCCTCCAACAGTCCTAAGTCCAAGCGATCGTAGCTTAGTGCTAGCGACATGAAAGTGGTGTCTAGTCGTTTAATGCATTCCACCATGTCATCCTCGGTGTCCTCAGCGAGGTCGGTGGCCAACACTAAAAAGGATTTGCGTTCATAGGAGGGCGTAAGGCCGATGGGTGGTCGAGGTTTGCTAGAACCAGAGCAAGTGACAATGAAGAGTTGTGGTTGGGAGTGTGCTTGAGTCTGCGGTTGGGCTGCTTGGATTATGGGTGGATTAGGAGCAGCCACGACGGACGGGCTGCTGCATTCAGTGTGGATTTGGGGAGTCGGGTTGACTTGGTCAGGTGATGACTCATGTGACGGAGTCTGTTGTTTGGGCCGATAGGCTTGTGTAACTTTCTTGGGTTTAGGCGTGGATAAGTCGAATGGCTGTGGTTTTGAAGGGTGCTGCGGTGAATGGTTTGGAGGGTTTATGGGACTTGGGTTGATCAAGCTTGAGGGTGGCATATGAGTAGTGCCTTTGGCCATGTAGGCCTTAGGGATCCACAGCCAGGTGTTGCCCATGTAGTAGCCTTGTGCATGCAAGAGGGTTTTAGGAACCCATCTTTTCTTGATCATGCGGCGCTTGTTGTGACTGCGTCCTGGCCTCCTAGATTTGTGTTTTTGGTTTTATGAGGATAGGAGTGTCGATTCCTAGGTGGCGGTTGTGGTTGCTTAGGCTGCCATTGAAATCTAGGTTGTTGGGCTTTAGGTTTTGCTATTGTGGACTATGATTCATGAAATCTGAGAGGTGGCGGTCATGCACTACCCCCTCCTTGGAGTTGGTTATGGATATTTCTACCGGTGGCGTTGCGGACAATGGTGAGATCGTGTAGCCCTTGCTGAAGGTTGTGACAATGCGAGCGTTGCCTATTGCGAGGTGGATGCATTGCGACTCATAATCAACATTGCAGTGAGTCTGCTTTTTGAAAGTTCATCCCAGCAACGACTCTGTGCCTGCGTTTTTAGCAATTGGCAATACGTAAAAAACCATTGGGACGGACTCAGACTCAATAGAAATGGTAGCTCTGAACTTGCCGAGAAGTGCATGTAGGAATGGGTCCCATATGGGCTTAATTTTGCATTAGTGGGTTGAAGTGGCGGTTTGCCAAGTTGAGTCCAATGATCGTGAGTTAAGACATTGAAGTCTGCTCCCTCATCGATCAAAGCACTGAAAGCGCATGTTTGTTTTGTAGTGACCATGATATGAAGGTATGCGGGCTCTACGATTTCCTCATCCTCATCCTCATCATCAATCTCAGTGATTGTGGCCACTCATATCTTGACAGGCAGTTCTAACATCGGGGGCTTGTGCAAAGGATGGGTGGGAGGATAGTACTTCTTGACATGACTGCCATTGAAGAAGCCTATGCCCTCACCGTCTAAGGTCTCGATCTCGACATTGCCTGTGCAGCTGATCGCATGAACTTTGAAAGGTCCAAGACCTCTAAATTTCATTTTCTGCTTATGCCCCTTAACTGAGTAGAGGAGCACTAAGTCGCCCTGTTCAAAGTCGCGCTGCTTGACATGCTTATCAAACCAAGTCTTGCGTCGAGCCTTCTCACATATAAGCACATGGGTGGCTAGAAGGCGAGTCTCTGAGAGGCGCTCGAGTTCAACCAAGCGTTGCGTCCATGCCTCCTTCCCTTCCCATCATTCTTGAAGTGCTATTCTTAGGCTAGGAATGAAGAATTCTAATGGTAGAACTGCTTCAGTTCCATAGGTCAAACTGAAGGGGGTTTGACTGACAGCCGTTTTATAAGCTATGCGGTAAGCCCACAGAGCTGCCATCAACTTGTTGTCCCAGTCCCTCCGTGAGGCTGAGACCACCTTGGTCAAGACATTGATAAAAATCTTATTCGTGGATTCTGCCTGACCATTTGTCTAAGGGTAGTATGGCGAGAATTTGTGATGGATGATAAAGGTGGACAGGAGATGCGCTATCACTTCGTTGATGAAGCGTGTGCCTTGATCACTGAGACTAGTTTGATGGGGCAGCCAAATCGCAAGATCACTTGCTTCCATAAGAACTTGGCAATCATCCTAGTATCGTTTTTTCGTGTCGCTCTTGCATCTGCCCATTTCGTGAGGTAGTCCATGGCCACAATGATGTACTTGGCCTGTGAATATTGGGCAGCAGGACTGATGGGTCCTATGAAGTCAATTCCCCATTTTTTGAAGGGTTGTCATGCGATAACAGGGGTCAACTCCATCTGATCCTTGCGAATCGAGACTTTTGTCCATTGGCACTTGTCACAATGCTTGATGAATCGGGCTGCATCGCGGAAAAGCGTGGCCCACCACAGTTGAGATTGCAACACTTTTCGTCCTGTCGTGTCTCTGCTAAAGTGCCCTCCAGCAATGCCACTGTGCGCCTCCGAGAGCACGTCGTGCATCTCATGTTTGCATATGCATCTGCGTAGCAATCCGTCTTGCCCCAGCCTATAGAGTTGACCTGCGATCAACTGATAGGGCTGGATCTTAAGGATTAATCTCCTAAGTCGGGGCTTTTTCTATCGGTCGATTAGGTAGTTCGTGTTCAAGCACTTGAACTATATCATCCGCCCAATATGGCGTTAGATTAGCCTTGAATAAATCTCTATTGCTGGATAGGTTAAAGAGATGGGAGTCGAGTAATTCGTCAACAATACCTTGTCCACCGGTTTCTCTCGTGGGAACGCATGACATATGGTCAGCCATGTAGTGTTGTTTTCCTTTTCATACAACCACGAAGAAGTCGAATTCCAAGAGCAGAAGGAGCCACCGAGCTATGCGTCCTGTAGCGCAAGGTTTGTTTACTAGGTAGAGCAAGGCTTGATGGTCCACAAAAAAGATAAAAGGTGTGGCCAATAGATAGTGCCGGAATTTCTTCACAGCAAACACCATGGCTAACCCTTCTCTTTCTGTCATCGAGTAGTTCATTTCCGTCTCAGTGAGTTGTCTGCTAGCAAATCTCATTGGATAGTCTAAGTTGTGTTCGCCAAGTTGGCACAACACTGCCACCACGGCAAACTTAGAAGCATCGATATGCACGTGGAAAGTAATGGTCCGATCTGGGGCTCGTAGAATTGCTAGTGTGGTTAGAGCCTTTTTCAACTCTTCATATGCTCGTTGGCATGCCTCGGTCCATTCAAAGATGATCAATAGCTTGTACAAGGGTCTGGCGATCAATGCATAGTTCAGTACAAACCACCGATAGTACCCCGTATGGCCTAGGAAGCATTGAACTCCCTTGTAGTTGATTGGGGGTGGAAGGTCAACAATAACCCTGACTTTCGAAAAGTCAGTGGCAATGCCATTCTTCAACACCACATGCCCTAAGATGCATCCATGCGTTACCCAAAACTGGCACTTTAAGGGGTTCAAGGAGAGACAATATAAGCGACACCACTCAAAGACTGCGCAGAGTTTGTCTAAGTGTTCGATCCAGGTTGAGTGAACACAGAGGTCATCGACAAAGACTTCCAACTCCTTGCGAAGCATGTCTTTAAAGATGGTGCACATGAGGCATTGGAAGGTGGTAGGGGCATTCATCAACCCGAAGGGCATGACTATGCAAGCAAAGACTCCCACTCAGTGGCAAATGTGTTCGCAAAATAAAACTTGCACCTGGTTGTACCCTGAGAAGCCATCCAGAAAATTGTAGACTTCCTTGCCTGCCACTCTGTCAAGCATGTGCTCGGTGTACGGCAATGGATAGTTGTCCCTCTTAGTAGCAGCATTCACCTTCTTGTAATTGACACACACTCGGATTTTTCCATTCTTCTTCATCACGATGACTATGGGTGATACCCAGTCTGTGTGTTCAATTTTGTAAATGAATCCCACTCTCATCAGCTTATCAATCTCCTCTTTGACAGCGTGAGCGTGTTTTGGATTCATAGGGTACAGTCGCTGCTTGACCGGTGTTGTGTCTAGCGTCATGGGTATGTTGTGAGTCATGACACTCAGATCTACCCCCTTAAGCTCTTCTAAGGACAAGGCGAGCACATCTATGTACTCTCATAAGAGAGGGCAAGACTCGTTTCTTCTTCCTCAGTCAAGTCATCGGCAATGAAGACTAGTCAGGGTGTTTCCCCTTCCTGGGCTAGGTTCATCTCCTTGACCTTGGCTAGTCCCTCGATCGGTTTGCTCGTTTGCCCTTGATGCTTGGCACCTAACAGAACTACCACCCTATCCCCTTTTTTGAATTTTGTAAATCATTTAGGGAGGTCCTACGGTTTTTTCTATTCTTCTGTTTGTGCATCCCTAGGTTGTTTTGCCTTTTTCTGCCCTAATTATCTGTGCCTTAGGTGGATGGGTAGGTCTCCCTTAGTGCGTCTGCTGGCCGTGGGCGGCCTAGGGCCCGCAGTTCGGACGACGACTCTGTCCTAAGCACTGATGTCGTTCCTGGCTGGGCTAGGCCTACTTGCTCAAGTTCTATGGCCCCTACATGTTCCAACCAAGCACGATCACATTCCATGCACATGACTCCCCGCTCCATCTTGAAGATACTCTTTTTCTGCGGCTTGTAGTCTGCTCATATTTGCTCTATTTCTTGCCCTTCAGTGTCGTACTCCACGGTGTCTACCTTACCCTTACTTTCATCACTGAAGGATAGGCAGTCTTCGTATTCGTTGTTAGAATCCTCTCCGTTAGACTGCTCGTCGTCTCCTAGGGCTTGGTATATCTCTTGTCGTTGGTCAGGAACTAGGGCCCAGTTATACATGAGGTTTAAGTCATGCACTCTGGTCCATTGCCACTTGGATTCATCTAGGAGATCCTGGAGTGGTTTGAAGTTTGCAGCTGGATTGCCAGCTAGCTTGTCCGTTAAGTATTCTAGTATTTCCTGGAGTTCCCTTTTGTTGGTTGGGACTTGGAAGTTGACAGGTTTAGGTTTCCCCCGAAGGGTTCTTGCCATCATGCAGACTAGTGCGGAGGGTGTGTCGTTAGACTTGCCAATTGTTTTGATGGCTTGCTCATACACCTCGTGATCAGAGAACGGCAGGTCGATTGTAGCAAGAACGTGCATCCAATCCCGCTCATCCTCTGGGCATGGGATATACTTGGTCAAGGGCCTGTAGGACTTCTTGACCTGGGCATTACCCTTGAGCATGGCAGAGATGGCATCTAAGTCGACTGGTGAGGTCTTTCAAGTGTCCATCTCTATTCTCACAGCATCGGTTCTATTGCCAAGGAAGATCAAGCCGTTACCCCAATCTTCGATGACTCTAACATTGCGCACTCGCTTCATGATATCGTAGTCCACTCCCTTCATGACTATAAAGTCAACAGAGAATTGGACACCTGCAATCTTAATTGGCCAATTCTTAAGCACCCCGAATGGCTTGACTCTCATACCGTTTGCTAATGTGACATTAAACCTAGAAGTTTCAACAGACAGGTTTCCCCAAGTCTGAAGCACCGCGTGGCTAAGCACACTAACCCCAGCTCCTGTGTCCACGATTCCCTTTCTCGTTGTACCGCCTAAGGCTAAAACCGGTAAGACCGCATGCATCTCGCAACCTTCCTAGAAGTCATTGATGTGTAAGGATTTAGGCATAGAGTGCAGCGTCAAACTCGGTATTTGCATCTCTGCATCATGGTCATGAGGGTCTGCCGTGACCTGCTCTCGTGACCCTTCAACCCACTGCTTAAGATCTTGCCATAGGGTGGGATGCTGCCTAAGCAGATCTCCCAGGCTAAGTGTTACAGGGGTAGTCACCAACGTGGTCAGGAGATCGTTGGGTGCTCATCTCTCTCCTAACCTCGATCGTCCTGACCAATGGCTGTGGCTGATCCACTGCCCTGTAGCACCAAGGCTTGGCCTTAGCGGCACTGCTTGTGGTGCGGTTGCTTCTCTCAACTTTGGTTGAGGATGTGAGATTGGCGTGCTTATGCTGGAGAGATCATCGATCTCGTCTTCCATGATGGGCTCAACGTCTTTTAGATGCTCTTGAGCCTCCTTCACCCATTCCTTCACTTTTTCTATGGCCTCTAATTGTCGCTTAGGATGCGGGTATTCCCCTACCTTAGCACTTTCTTTTTTGGCCATCTTAGGGGCTGAAGTCTATGCCTTTGCATCAGAGACCTTCTTTCCAGTAGGCAGAGTTGTAGCACTCTCTATTTTTAGTGCGATTTTAGCTTCCGACCTCTTCTTCTTCCGCCTACGACTTTTCTTCCCTATTGAAGCTGCGTCAAGGTTGCTAGGTCTTGGCAGTGATATGCCGGCCTGCTTTGTCTGGGCACGTGTCATGACCCATAACGGAATAGGTGTCACCTCCCCATCAAGGTTCTCGACTCCAAACAGTCCCAATGGGACAGATGGTATGTTGGCTGAGCTAGAAGACGGCTTTCGCTTTGGGCAATTGACGAAGAGATGAGTGATTCCGGACTTAGCACACCTTTGGTCAGCCTTGTCTCTGTTTTGTTGCTCCCTTTCAGGGCAGCGTGATGAGACATGACCTGGGTGACCACAAGTCCAATAGGTAATTGGATCCTGTGTTTGCCCTCCCAGGCCTCTACCTCGTCCCTTTCCTAACGCCATCACCAGCACGGGGTGATAATCCATGAGGACATCATTGCCCTCATCGCCACTCATGCACTCATATGCGAGAAAGCACAATGCAAGAGCTAGTTTGACAAGTATGTCAAGCAGCGCGACTTTGAACAGGGCGACTTAGTGCTCCTATACTCAGTTAAAGGACACAAGCAGAAAATAAAGTTTAGAGGTCTTGGGCCTTTCAAAGTACATGCAATTAGCCAAACTGGCAATGTTGAGCTCAAGACTCTAGACAGCAAGGGCATAGGCTTCTTCAATGGCAATCGCATTAAAAAGTACTACCCTCCCACGCATCCGCTGCATGAGCCACCAATGTTAGAACCCCCTGTCAAAGTACGAGTCGCCACAATCACAGAAACTGATGATGAGGATGAGGAAGCCGTAGAACCCGCATACCTCCACATCACAGTCACTGCCAAGCAAACATGCTCTTTCAATGCCTTCAACGATAAGGGAGCAGACTTCAATGTTGTAACTCACGATCACTGGACCCAACTTGGTAAACCACCACTACATCCCACTAATGCCAAATTAAGGCCATATGGGAACCGCTCACATGCACTTCTCGGTAAGTGTAGGGCTGTCATTGCTATCGAGTCTGAGACTCTACCAATGATCTTTTACGTGTTGCCAAACATTAAAGACACAGGCAAGGAGTCGCTGCTAGGGCAAACCTTCAAGAATCAAACTCACTGCAATGTCAATTATGAGTCGTAGTGCAACCACCTCGCCATAGGCAATGTCCACATTGTTACAGCCTTCAACAAGGGCTGCACAACCTCATCAAAGTCCGCAAGGCCACCAGTAGAAATACTTGCAGTCAAGTCTACGGAGGGGGGTAGTGCTCAGCCACCATCGACCAAAACTCACTAGCCATCGCTCATAGCAACAAAAGCTAAGGCCTAATAGCCTAAGTTTCAATGGATGCCTAAACAACTGCAACCGCCGCCTAGGAGTAGATGCTCATGTCCTCGTAACGCAAGAAACTCTAAACCTAGGAGGCCGAGACGATGTTATAGAAATCGAAGCATAATCAAGCCAAGATGGGTTCCTAAAGCCCTCTTGCATGTGCGAGGCTACTATGAGGGAAATGCCTGGATATGGATCCCTAAGGCCCGAATGGCCCAAGGCACTACTCACATGCCATCCTCAAGCTTGATCGCCCCAAGCCCCATAGAACCTTAGAACCAGAAGCTGCAGCGCTTCCAAGACTGGCCTCCTACAAGATCACCCATGCATAAGCCCAGAAGAGTTGAGCAAGCCTATCGGCCCAAACCACAAATTCATTTACGTACTTCAACCCCTGCTAGTGCCGATAAGGCTTGCCAAACCCAATCCGAGTGTAGTAGCCCATCCGTAGTAGCTACTACTTTGACGCTCATCAACAAGGCTCAACCATTGCTTCATGGGCAACTGCCACTATCTGCCGCCAAGCCTTCTAGCCCCATCAAACCCCAACCACCTGCAAGCCTTAAACCCTCCTACGAGTGGAAATCATTCTTAACTCTGGTCACAGACCTAGCTGAAGACACAGGGATGCCGTTATTGCTTGTCTTAGATGCTTAGATGCCACGTTCATGTCATTGGCTCTAAGTTACGACCGCTTGGACTTATGCCTGTTACAAGAGCCTTTAGCAACTGAAGTCTGCATGATGCCTTGTTCCTGGAAAACATTCGAATTTGCATTTATCAAAATACCCCACTTAGCTACCGAGTTGCTACGCACTGAGATATCAAGAGAACAAGCCATCAAACAGCACCTCATTACGTCCTATGATAAGCGTGTGACTTCTTCCATCATCACTGACAAAGAAATCGAGTTGAAAGCGTTAGCTGACACTGACTCCCCATTTTTACAAAACTGGTACACTGTGATTGCAATGGGAACTCGAAGGATATCAAATCATGACCAACGCTAAGCAGTGCCATGTAATCAAGACATCAGAGTATGACCCAACCTATGTCGCATCCACCTCATATAGAGTGTTAACCACTCTTTGTGGCTGACCCATGGAAGAGCACATCAAAGGACACCCATATCTTGATCATCTCCTGACCGAAAAAGAGCTACACATTGCTAACCGTGTCAATTTCGGCGATTTCCTAACGAATTTCCTCACTTACATCATAGACATAAGTATCCGACCCTTCGATCTGGACCACAAGGCTTAGCTGGAGCATAACCCAGAATTCTATACTTGGCTCATGCACAAGTAACCCTTATATCTGAATGTTGAATGCCCTTGACCTCCTAACCTTCAATCCTAGGAAGGATTCTTCTCAATTTAGAAGGGGAGGGGGTAAGGTGAATCAAATTAAAACCAATCAAGATCAAGCAAACGCATAAACACATAAGAAACTGGTGATGTAGGAGGAATGTCACAAAAGCTTTGAAATAAAAGGCAAAAAGTCTGAAGGGAAGAATCTATGTTGGATCTTAATGCTCTCATTTAACAAACATAAAGTCTTTCTTTTCAGCAAATTATTATTTTTAAAAGCACTAATGGGAATTATGGTTCATGACAGGAACGAAAGATGTCGCAATAAGACCGTGCCCACCAACTCCCCTTCACGGAAGAGGAGAGGACCCAGTACGGCATCTCCTTGGCAAATCGTGCCTACAACCAACAAAAATTTCGAACCATCCATAACATCAAGGAAGTAGTGGCCAAGGAGAAAGCATCCAAGAGGGTCATCGAGCAGTGCAACCTTGCTAAGTACCTCGAGAAGTTTGCACAAGAGCTTGACCACACAAAGTGTGTGGAATTCCTCTTAGAATTTACAACCCATATCAGGAATGTGGAACTATAACTGTGGGAAGGGGGGAGAATGCCAAATAGGTACAGGTACCCTTGAACCCAGCCTTGGTGGAGAAGGCACTCGGGTTAGAGCCTAAGGTGGAGAAGAAGCAAAAAAGAGATGCCTATGCCATGCTTAAGATGAAGAGGGAAGAGGTGCTAACCAACGATGGCATCAGCATCCAGGATATCCCTGATATGCTGAAGCCTGCATGCAGGAGAAACAGGTGCACTCACTTTTCTCCAGCCAATGCTACAATTCTCTCATGCACCAGATCAGCATGCATGTGCTAGAGAATGTGGCAGCTTGCACCCTGGATGAGGTTGACTGGAATGGCTATGTGCGCAAGACCATAGACCAGGCAGCAAAAGCACTAGCCTTGGGGAGCAAGTTAGTAGGCGGGGAGTCCCTAGCCTCCAAAAGCATTGAGAGGAAGAAAGCCTTATCCAAAGCCCCTTTCATCAGCTATGGAAGTGTTTTGACTACTCTCATCCAGGAGGCAGTAAAAGAGGCATAGGATGCAGAGGAAGGAGAAGGAGAAACACCCGACAGATCACCCCCTCACCAGGACTAAGAGTTGTCTAGCAACAGGACTGAAAGTGACGAAGAAGGGGAAGAACAAAAGGAACATTCAAGCAAAAAGCAAGCAAAGAAACCTAAGAAGAGGACGACACAAAAGAAGTAGGACGAAGGCCGCAAAAAGGAGAAGGAGGAGCAAAAAGGGAATCCCTCAAAGAGGCGCAAGAGAGGAAAAAGAAGAAGCAACAGGAAGCAAAAAAGTTGAAGGAAGAAGCTAAGAAAGCCAAGAAGGTGTCAAAACAGGAGGCTGAAGAGAGGAAGAAGAAAGAAAAAGAAGAAGCAGATAAATTGGAGAAAGAATCTAGGAAAGCAAAAGAAGAGAGGGAGAGAAGGGCTGCTGAGGAAGAGGAGGAGCTAGGAAGGAAGGAGGAGGAAGACATGGTCGAAGCCACATGTCGGTCGATAGAGCAACAAAGCAAGGCAGATGACCTAGGTGCTCTGAGCCCGCCCAGGGAGGAGAGGCCAGGCTCAAGCACTCAAGTGCCAGAGGTCATACTGCCAGTCGTCATTGAAGGCAAGGGTAAAGCCCCCATCCATCCTATCCCGACCCTCCTAGTGCCTACCACCGAAGCAGCCACCCTCACCCCAAGCATCCCCACTAATGCCGACGTCTCAAACTTTGTGGCCTAAATGCAATATTTCATCAATAAAGAATTAGCCCAAGGGAAGAGCATGGAAACCATGGCCATAGGTAGAAGAGGCCGGCCGCAGATGATGCCAAATCTAGACAAGATCCAAAATTCCAGAAAGTGGAGGCCTCAACCACTCTGATCCACACGATAATGACGTCACCAGCTAACTATGATGAATACATTGCTGAATTGCTCTCTCAACTAGAGAAAGCTAAAGAGGAGAGGAAGATAGCTGTGGCCAAGTTAGATGTGGAAAATGAGTCAGTAGCTGCTTTTCAACTTGAAAAGACCCGACAAATAGCCATGCAACAAAAGGAGATCTTTGATCTTAAACAAGAGCTAAAGGCTAAGGACAATAGGGAGGAAAGCTGGAGGCAGCGACTGGAAGATGAGAATCATGAGTTGGTAAAAATACAAAGGGAGTATAAACTCTTAATCATGCAACATGAAGAGCTAACCACAAAGACTGATTATATCGAACGAGGCATGGAGGAGTTTGCCGCCAAAGAAGTGGAAAGGAAGCAACAAGAAGAACGACATCACAAGGAGATGGAGACCATGATTGAGAAGCTGAACTTAGAAAGGAAAGAGCATGAGAGAATGAGCAAAGAATTGAAAGACCAAGAGCAAAGACTCATAGTCCTGGTGCAAAGCAAGGGGAAGGCATGGAGGAAATGAAGAAGAGAGCCGAAAAGAATGGACGGGATAGAATGAACAGAGGATGAAGACTTTGGCGCGTCGTGCCTGGCTCTCATGGAAAAAGAGAAAATCGTCGCAGAGAGCATAGCAGAGGCCGCCCAAGTAGCCTTCAACACTCAACAGAAAGCCTTCTTGAATACACTAATGGATACCACCCACTCAAAGGAAGGGTAGTCCCTCGAGGTGGCAAAGAAGAAACTAAGCATAGCCCGCAGGGCCCTGCAAGTAGGACTGCACATGCCACCCTAACCCGATGTCATGGGGCTGAGCCTTGATGATCAACGGAAGTACTTATTGATGGCTAGCCTAACCCCCCAGGAGGTCGATGCACTAGGCTTTGAAGAGGAAACACAACAAGTAGACTGACAAAGGGATGAAGCTGAACTCCAATTTGATATGGGCAGATTTAAAGAAGAGGTGATCCCACAACCCCCCTTGCCACATTTCCAAGAGCAGCCATCAATTGACACATCTCCGGAAAGGCAAGCCGCCCTTAGGGAAAGGAGAAAGAAACTAGTGGAAGAAACTAGGAAACAAATGAGAGCCAAGCCGGTCGTGCAACCATCCGTACCCCTACCACCATGCCCAGATGACCTCCCAACAGGTTTTCGTGCTGAATTAATAGTTTGGGAGCAATAGGAAAGGGACACAAAACCCTTCTCCTTTAGCTTCCTTCTGCCCAACAGCCTGAGGAGAGTCATGCCACTTAAAGTAGTGGAGGAAGTGATTACATGATGATGGACCGCCTGGCTAGATGGGTCCGTACGTCTACACTTAGCACGTTGGTGGTCATTATGATACTCACATGGCCACTGACTTATCACTTATTATATTTAGTTTGTTACACCTACCTACAGCTGGCAAAGACATAGCACTAGTTGATTAGTATAGTCGGTTATGCACTATTTAACTTAGTAGGCCACTTTTCTTTATGTTGTATCTTATCTATACTTTGTGTACATTGTATAATATGTGGAAGAAGAAGAAAAAACTAGCAAGAAAACATTTTGGCCTCCATCTCTCTTCTTGTGTTCTTGAGTGAGCTTCCTCTTGTGTATACAGTGTATGTTTGGCGCAGCAGCTCAAGCAAGTCTCCCCACCACGCGATTCTTGACATGGTATCAAAGTCGCACCACTGAGAGAGGCTGATTTTGAAGGCTGAAGTAAAGGAGAAGAAGCAAGGTTCGAGCAAGCAAGCAATGAGTAAGAAGCTCTCCCGTTCTTCCACTCTCTCTCTTGGATAGTGCCTGTGGAGGCACTGAAAGCAGGGTCAAGCAAAAATCTCAGATTGATGTAAGATTTGGTGTGCGAACTGAGCACTGTATTTTTTGTAGATAATTCCTTTAGGGCTTTCCCGCAGTTATTTTGGACATTTGAAACTGTTTCAGGCACCGTTTTAGAGCCACAAGGTTGCGGACAACAGTTTCAGGATACACTGTGATTTTGGTTGTATTGATCAAAAGTGGGTGCACAAGTTACAGATTGCGAATTTGTAATTCTTGAGGTGTTTGGAGGAAGCAAACATAAGGTTTATCTACAAACAGGTTGCAGATTACATGTATTATTAAGCAATCAATGAAAAAGGTTGCTTGGTGTAGTGTTGTGCACGTGTTGTGAAAGATTGCAGAAGACTAGCTTGCTATGTTGCATCCTTGTTTGTGATAATGGCAGAGAACAGTGGAAATCCCATTATTGAGAAGCTCGACAAGAACAACTACCCTTCATGGAAGTTCCATGTGACAAAATTCCTCATTGGAAAGGGCCTTTATGAATTTGTTTCAGGTAAAGAAGGGGGGCCAGAGCTGGGTATCCCTCCGAGCATGGAAAGAATGGAATGCGAAAGACAAAAAGGTGATGATGTATTGGTTATCTGCAATCATTGATAATACTATGCTGGGACATATTAGGAATGCAAAAACTTCATATCCAGCTTGGACAACTTTTGAGCGTATGTTTTCAGTAAAAAAGGCACAAAAGATTCAACTCAAGCAAGAGTTGAATGCCTTGAAGAAAGGGAAAATGTCTGTCAATGAGTATGTGTTGAAGGTGAGGAGCATTGCAGATGCTTTAGCAGTGATTGATGCAATGCCGGATGATGATGATTTGGTTTCATCCACTCTGAGTGGCCTTAACAATGAGAAGGCATGGAAATCATTTGTTACTTCAGTATATGTACGGAAGCCATTTCCAGATTTTGATGAGTTGATCTCTCTCATGATTACTAAAGAGATCAATATGCAAGGTGATTCATCTGAAAGAAATGGTGAATAGGTCCAAGCATTTTACTCGAGTTCAGGAAGGGGACATGGTAGATCCTCTTCGAGAGGCCGTGGTATGGGGCGTGCTGGCGATAACCAACAAAACAGGTTCAATCAACAATTTAGTGAACTACAGGTTTCTGGAGGCAGAGGAAACTTTAGAGGCAGGGGGAGCTCTAGAGGGAGAGGTGGATGGCAGAATAGAGGTTCTAGAAATTTTGCTATTGTTTGCCATTATTGTGGAAAAACAGGCCATATTACATCCCATTGCTATGCAAAGAAGGATGATGTTCGTAGTGGTAAATTGCAGCAAGGAAACTATGCATCGTCTTCACGACAGAATGAAGACAAAAATGAGCGTCTATTTGTTATGCAGCATATGATGAATGTAGTTACAAGAAAGGGGACACATGATGATGTATGGTATGTCAATTCAGGTGCATCTAATCATATGACTAGTCATGTTGAATGGTTTGGAGAGATGCAGGACTTACAAAACCTAGGTTATGTGCAGATGGGTGATAATTCATCCCACCCAATTTCACACATTGTGAAGGTTCCCTTATCATTATATGATGGCTAGACAAAGAGTTTGACAAATATATTGCATGTGCCATCAATTACAAAGAATCTAGTATCTGTTGGCCAAATGGTAGAGCAGGGATTGCAAGTCCAATTCAATGCAAAAGGTTGTTTTGTAGAAGACTTTAATGATAAGTGCAGGTTGGTTACAAAAGGAACTAGAGTTGGCCAAATGTTCACTTTAGATGTTGGAATTCCTGCAATGGATGTTGCTATGTATGCTAAAGGAAAAGGAGTAGTTACAGATATTGAAATATGGCATAAACATATTGGACATGCAAATGTACAAAGGCTGAAATTAATGCAGTCCAGAGGATTGGTTACAGGGTTGCCTTCGTTTAGAGTTGCAGAATTGCATAAAGTCTGTGAAGCATGCCAATTTGGTAAGCAGGCAAGACAACCCTTCTCGCATGATAGAGAAGTGAGTAGAAAAATACTTGATGTAGTGCATACAGATGTTTGGGGGCCTACACAGAATGTATCTCTTGGTGGCAACAAATACTTTGTCACATTTATTGATGACTATTCAAGGAAGTTATGGGTATACTTTATGAAGGAAAAAAGTGATGTGTTTGAGCACTTCAAATCTTTTAAGGCAACCGTTAAAACAGAAACAGGCTTAAAAGTAAAGTGCTTGAGATCAGATGGAGGGGGAGAGTACCTCTCTAATGAGTTCAGTGGCTTCTTGAGGACTCATGGGATAAATAGGCAATTTACTTGCAGGTATACCCCACAGCAAAATGGTGTTGCAGAAAGAAAAAACATGCATATTGCAGAAGTTGCACGGGCATTAATGGCTAAAAAGAATATGCCCAAACATTTTTGGTCTAAGGCTATCCATACTGTTGTTTACATTATGAACAGAACTCCCACAGCTATAGTTCATGGGATGACTCCTAAAGAATGCTTTACTGGCAAAAAGCCTGATGTATCGCACTTGAAGGTATTTGGCTGTGTTGCATGCGTTCATGTGCCAGATGAGCTACGGAAGAAGCTTGATCCAAAGGCAGAAAAATGTGTTTTTATTGGATACTCTTTAGAGAAAAAAGGGTATCATTGTTATAACCCTGTCATAGGTGAGTTCAGAGTGAGTAGGGATGTTATCTTTGATGAGATGGTAAGTTGGTATACACCTACTGGTGATGTTTTGGATGATGATAATGATCAGGACAGTTATGTGCAGAAAGATAAACAAGAAACACGGAGTCTTAGTGGACCAGAAACATCATCTGGTACTACACCTACAGTGAGCCCTTAGTCTGGGAGACTAAGAAGTAGCCCCAAAGGAAAGAAGAAAGTGTTGGATGGTAATGATGCATCTACCAGTCATTTGGGATTTGATGGAGATTCTAGTGGTTCACAGATCTTGGATGATGAGCTTGGTATTCCTTCAGTCAGGATGCCAGGTGTACAGAGAACTCATAGTAATGTAAAGGCTCCATTGAGTGATCCGGTGGTACACAGATCTAGCAGGGTCAGATACCCTGTTACTTGTTTTGAGGATGTTGTTGGTCATGCTCATTGGGATGCAGCAATGTATGAGAATATGGCTGCATTAGAAGTCATTTGGTACCCTTACCTAAGGGTAAGAAAGCTATTGGCTGTAAGTGGGTTTACAAAGTCAAGCATAATGCAAATGGTTCAATTAGTAGGTATAAAGCTAGGCTGGTTGCAAAAGGCTATGCTCAAACATATGGCATAGATTATGAAGAGACATTCAGTCTAGTTGCTAGGATGGCAACTATTAGATGTGTGATTGCCTTGGTAGCAGCCAAAGGTTGGAGTTTGCAGCAAATGGATGTTAAGAATGCCTTCTTGCATGGTGAATTGCAAGAAGAAGTGTATATGGAGTAGCCAGCAGGTTATGAGGATTTAGAGCATCCCACCTATGTGTGCAGGTTAAAGAAGATGCTCTATGGACTGAAGCAAGCACCTAGAGCATGGTCTGACAAGATTGGAGAGTATCTTGTCAATATTGGATTTTGTATTTCTGATGCTGATCACTCACTTTATGTGAGAAAGGGAGATGCAGGTTTGGTCATCATAGTCATCTATGTGGATGACTTGGTTATTACAAGTGACAGTGACAATGGGATTGCTGAAGTTAAGGACTTCTTGAAGAAGAAGTTTGAGATGAAAGATTTGGGTGAGCTGAGATACTTTCTTAGTATTGAGGTGATCAGATGCGATGATAGTATATGGCTATACCAAAGGCAGTATGGCTTGGATATGTTATCCAAGTATGGTATGACAGCATGCAAGCCTCTTTCAGTACCATTGGAGCAAATGTGAAGTTGAGTGCTGATGTTGGAGATGAGATAAAATACCCTACTATGTTCAGGAGGATAGTAGGGAGTTTGATTTACATGACTATCACAAGGCCAGACTTGAGCTATGATGTTGGCCTTGTCAATCAGTTTATGCAAATGCCTAGAAAGCCTCATTTGGATGCAGTTAGACGTATATTGAGGTATGTGAAGTCCACTTTACATTATGGACATTTTTATGAGGCAGGTAAGGACGTACAGGTCTTTGGATACACAGATGCAGATTGGGCTGGTAGCATGTCAGACAGAAGATCTACAAGTGGATTCATGTTTTCCCTTGGTAGTGCAGCAGTTACATGGAGCAGCAAAAAGCAACCTACAGTTGCTTTATCGAGTAAAGAGGCTGAGTATAGAGGTGCTGCTATGGCAGCATGTGAGGTGGTATGGCTACAAAAGTTATTAAGTGATTTGGACGTGCAGGGAGATTGTCCAGTTGTCATTTATTGTGACAACATGAGCAGCATACAGCTAGCTAGGAATCCAGTGTTCCATGCTAGGACAAAACACATTAAGGTGCACTACCACTTTGTGAGAGAGAAGGTACTTGCAGGAGAGATTGACTTGGTATATGTCAGCAGACAGGATCAAATAACTGACATTTTGACAAAGGCATTGGGTGCAGAGAAGCTTCGAAAGTTTCAAAGCTTACTTGGAGTTGCAGAGATAGAGTTGAGCTTGAGGGGGAGTGTTGAAATGGCAAGCTCAAGACGTGCGGACATTGATGATGGACCGCCTGGCTAGATGGGTCCACACGTCTACACTTAGCACATTGGTGGTCATTATGATACTCACATGGCCACTGACTTATCACTTATTATATTTAGTTTGTTACACCTACCTACAGTTGGCAAAGACATAGCGCCAGTCGATGAGTGTAATCGATTATGCATTGTTTGACTCAGTAGGCCACTTTCCTTTATGTTGTATCTTATCTATACTTTGTGTACATTGTATAGTGTGTGGAAGAAGAAGAAAAAACCAGCAAGAAAACGTTTTGGCCTCCATCTCTCTTCTTGTGTTCTTGAGTGAGCTTCCTCTTGTGTATACAGTGTGTGTTTGGCGCAGAACTCAAGCAAGTCTCCCCACCACACGATTTTTGACAACCCTATGAGAGGAACAACCCTACATTTATGGTGTACCCTTGTAGGGTAGGAGTGGATTTTGACGCTACCCTCCATGGATGCTATGACTTCCCCATTCTCTATAATCCTAACTATGTCTCTTTTGAACAAGCTCTCACCTTTACCTTTGAAATCCTAGACATTTCCATGACCCGCTTCCTCACCAACTTTTCCTCTTGCCTCAATCCAGCCTTCATAACCACATGTAACTACCTTAGTCTTCTTAAACTCTTACTTAAGCAGGACCCTACCCCACAAGAACATGGCCTCCCACCCCTCTTTTTTGATCCTAGCACCATCAATAGCTGCGCCATGATGCGCTTGATGATGAGAGCTAGCCTTCTACCTTCTTTTTACCTAGCTCTTCTTGAAGATATGAATAATAGCCAATTCACCTAATGTAACCACCCCTTCCTCTCCACCACTTTTCTCCATGTTCGCATGAATCTCAAGGGATACATGCAGAGACAGCAGTTTTTGAGAAAATCTATCCGGTCCCCTTCTCCAAATCACTCTGACGATGAAAGTTAGAAACTGGCTATCATCCTAGCTTAATAAAAATTATTTTTGAAAAAAGAGAGAAAAATAAAAATAAAAGAAAGAAAGGAAGGCAAGAAAACACGTCGCAAAAAGAAAAAGACATGGAAATAAAGACTCACATGAAGACACAACTAGGCCCACACAGGACACGATCACTGCACCTAGGGGTCCTCAAATTAGGCGTATCCAGTGGCTTTGGTTGGCCGGTCCCACTCCTAATCCCCTAGTCTCTTTTTGACCCCCACTTCACGCTTAGGGCACATCAAGGGCAGGACATACCTAGGGAGGTAGCACTCACCTATGGTTAGACCTATCACCCTACGCTACACACACCGCACCTCCCTACCACACGAATGGGGTCCTTAAGTGTGGGACATCGCCCAGACCTGACCCAGCACCCCATTCCACCAGCATGAGCACAATGCTTTACACAATAAGGTAGACACTCCCCTTAGATAGAGCACTGCACCTTCTCCTTTCAAGTACTACAAAATGCGGCAAACCACCAACTTCGAAGGCCCCATCATCCACTTGACATCTGATTGGCTTCTCCATCAACCATCATTGCCAAAGCTTCCAAAGCATCTGAGTCCACATGTGGCCCTACCATCACCTGACCAACAACCTACCAACCGCCTACCATTTCTCCCAACAAACAACTAGAAGTGGCATGGGAATGGCACCGATCTCGAAGGGGGGTAATGTTAACCTCAATTCGAAATGGCGGAAAATTGAAGGAAAAAGTGAAAAAAGGATGGAAAAAGAGCAAAGGCGTAGAGGCGGCCCCTAAAGCTAAGCTAAGGAAAAAAGTGAAATTTTAAATGAAAGGCCCTTCAAAAAACTCTTAACACTCTTGTAAAAGAGCACCATGCTCACTCCTATGCCATTTGTAAAAGAATAGATAGGTATATGCTTAGGGCATGAAGCAAGAATAGGGAATTAGAAAAAGGGACCTTGCCACAATGGCGGGTCATGTAAAAAGGGATGGGTGCCCATGGGATTTTAGAGTTTTGTATATAAAGTTGAAAAGTGAATGAGAAGCTCATTCTTTGGTGTGTGGCTAACAAGAGTATGGAGATAGAGGAGGCTTGAGCTAGCATCTAGGATCGTGGAGCTACCGGTGTGTGCAAGAGAGGAGGCAACTCATTTTGGCATCAAGGTAAGCTCAGTACACCCCGAGAGGATCGGCTAGGTGAGAGATAGCCATTAGAGCTCACTTGAAACACTTGAAACAATAAGCGGTCCGTGGGTCTTGGCAGTTGATCATGAGCTCCCACTATAGCCCCATGTATGTGAATTATGAGATTGCCCTTGATTTTTCCCATAATGGCCACTACCACAACCTCTACCTCTACTTGTATTGGAGTAGAACATATGTTTTGAACTATTCTTACTTTGTGATGAAGATGTAGTAAGATCCAAGTTTTTCTCTTTTAATATCAATATAGATATTAGATCAAGGAATTTAGGAATGGTGTCTCTTGTGTTGATAGCGGTTCAAAATTGCTTATAATCCTTCAGTAAGCCATCCAAACATGCAACCACTATATCATCATCATCAACTTGCACTTTAATAGACCCAAGAGCTTCAACAATGCATTTAATCATTAATGCATAGTCATTAATAAATAAATTTCCGTGCTGGACATTGTGTAACTTAGTCTTCAATTATAATTTCTAGCTTTGGTATTTGTACTAGATAATTTGACGAGGTTATTCCATGCTTATGTAGAATTGTCTACATCATATATATGCCCAATAATATTGTCTAAAACACTGGTGGAAAGCCAATATATAACTTTTTGAGCACTTAAGTTCCATTCCTTAAATGCCTTGGCCTACTCAAGCATGGGATTTTTCTCCAATGACTTTGGAGCCTCAACATTATCTCCTTATAGTCCCAACAATCTTTACCCATAAGGAAATTGGTTAATCTAGACTTCCAAGCATGGAAGGTATACTTTTCAAGCTTGTTGCCGATAATCCAATTAAATCTCTCAAACATTGTGTAGCAAAATCCAAAAATCTACTTTTATCAATAACCTACTAATTCAGGTAAACTATCACCTATATTGTACTCAATACATAAGCATACCCAAAGCAGTACGTATAATGTCTGATAATATCCAAATATTATCTACCACATCCAATCAATACCTAGGATAAAGGGGCCAATAGAGTGTCATCTAACAATCCTCCATTATAAGATTTTTTTCCATGTGAATTACATTAATTTTTTGAATAGTCCAACTATATATATTATATGGAGCACATAAAAATATATTTGGGAGATTGGGTTCATGAAAAAGTGACAACGAGGGGCCAATAAAGTGACACTCAAGGATGTATTGTTTTAAGGTCTTGCAAAATTTAAAATATTAAAAAATTTACATGGTTCAATTATTTAACTCACATTAAACTTAGGCATAACATGAAAAAAAAACCCTATCATAATGTTGAATGACTAAAAAAGCTACATCTTTTGTGCAAAATTGACACTCGATTGGGGTGGAGTGCATTTTGTTTTTGGGAGGCATCACTTTATTGGTCTCTTTACCCTACAACCTATTTACAAAATGACAAGGTTTGCAAATTTTGTGAACCTTACCAAATTCACATATAAACAATCTTTAACTCTTGAATGGAGACTAAAACACTATCGAAATGCAAATTCAACCACAAAATCATAGTAAGCTTGCAAAGCACTCCAAGTTTGCAAAGACAACTCGTCAACCAAAGATCATATGAGAGAGATCTACAGAGGCGTACTCCATAACAGGATTTCCTTGTAAACTCTTATGCTTGTGGCTCAGCTCCTTGCTTGAATACCACTGTGATACTCTGAAAAGATGGGGGAGAGAGAGGGAGCTTGAGCTCATGCAAAATACACAGAGAATGCACACAAGATAGGGAGCTAAAAACCCTAGCCTTTTTTTTCTTCTTCTTCTCTACTATAAGAGTCTACCAAGAATAAGAGACGTACAAAATATACAAGCGGTCCATTGTATGACCATGCTAGGTTGAAAGATGACTAGATAGATATCCGTAACTTAAGTAGGTGGACTAATTGATGTCCAACTATAAAGTATCAGTGGAATGATATGTTGAATCAACCATGTTAATGATGTAAATGCAGAAACAATCATCCGAGTACGTGAATGTCAACTCATGTTGAGCTTGACATCTCAACATCTCTCATAATCAATGCCCATCAATTGGTATTTTCAAATAGCAATACACACTTTTTTACCTCTCAAATGAATTGACTTTAGTTTGTAAACTCCATATCAACAAATGAATGGTGGCTCTAATAATCAAGAGAGAGGTAGCAAATGATAGTAATAATGCAAATAGACTATATCATAGCCTTTATGAGAAAGGCTATAGTTTTATTATGGAGACTAATCATTTAAATGCATCGTGTAACAAGAGTGAGAGTGAGAGAGAGATAGGGGAGTAATTGAGTGGAAAAAAGAGGGATATAGAAGGATAAATCCAACATGTTATTTTCTCCCATGAAGAATTGCTAAGCATAAGCAAACCCCTTACTATGAGCCACCATAATTTTAGGCTTGATTCCACTATTTTCCTTCATCACTTTGTTATCTTCCATTGTTACCATCACCCATACTGCCACAAGTCCCCCCTTGAATGACCATAAGGATCTTCAAGGAGCATACGGGAACCAAGGGCAAATAAAAAGGAGGCTCGGAGGCGAGATGAATGGCACCCAAATGGATTGTTTCTAGAGTAGGATGCATGGTTGCAACCATGGAAAATACACCACCTACTCTATAAGCCTTCCAAGTTCCTTCTACTACATTTGAACTTCTTATATTGAAAAGATTATTGATTTTCCAACAAGACATATATCTTGATAGATAGAAGAGGAAATTTCTTGAAAAATGCATAGTAGTAGCAGAGGGATTATTTAGATTCCTAAAGTAGAGAAATCTTCTTGCAAGGGCAATAAGTGAGACTCATTGACTAATGGTTTTTATCCAAAGTATCACTCATATGAACGTTTGTAATATTATGAAGTTTCCCTACTAGTATACTCCTATTGGGCTATGAATAAGATATGTTACTCCCATGAGAAGTAAATTGCACCTCGATAAAGGTACTATGCTCAAACATGCACTTACTAGGAGTAATATTTACTCGTTACCCTTTTTATGACTAAAGAGTGTTGATGACCATTGAGTATTCCTCAATTGCAAGTTCTCTCGTACTGTATCCAGACTGCAAGTTCCTAAGGATGAGTCTATGAAGGATCTAATGACCTCAAGTTTAAATAGATGTAAAGTTAGATGCATTGTGATGACATAAGAAAGTGACTATGCATAGTTAAGAGTTGCACCTTTCTAAGGGAAAAGATTTATGTGACATGAAGAGGCTTGAAATGCATTATCTTGACTTACAACATAAGTATAATTGGGATTGCTATTTATACATTCAAGTCATAGTAATCTTTGGAGGACACTTGTGGATACCTAAAAGGGTGTTGTTTAAATTCTATTAAGTCTTGAAGAGACTTAAATTTGTTATGGGGAAAGATTACTTTTTCTTAGTTTAAGGATAAGTGATTGCTTGTTTTTGTTTGGATCTTCAGGATCCCCTAAAGGGAGAGTTATGTTTTGAGGGTTTGTGGGATGAGGATTTGATGCATGGGTGGGTCACCTCCATGATTCCAGCATGGAAAAAGATACCAATAAAGACAAGGAACCCAAAAGGGCATTGGTCAATACATTGGTCGAAGGTCAAGTGGTGTAAAGGCCAACATGGAACATTGGTTTGCTCTTATACCAACTTCCAAGTAAGAGAGGCTTTGGATACCCCACACTAGGCCTATGAAGGAAATAGAAAACCTATGTGGCCTAACATCCGTGGATCTTGGAAGACCCTATTCTAGATTAAGATGGATTATGGGTTGTATCCATGGAACTTGGACATGGGTATCCAAGTGTTTGGATTCAAGTTTCGATGGAGTAAGGGATGGAATGGTGGATTAGTGTTGTATCTTGGAGAAGGTGCAAATAAATATATTATTGTTACTTTCTTCTCAAGATTATTTGATATTGTCTTTGTATTTATACATGAATTGTGTGAACAAACCTTGTATTAATGAGACAATAAAGAAGTTATTTTTATATTTTGAATTAACCATGTTAGGTGATTAGTTAATTAAGAGATCCCATCTTAAATGGAAAGCGGGTGGGTGGATTCCCAATGGATCCATCCTATGGTCAAATGCTCTTAGTGAGCCAAGAGTTTCCTTTAAAAATGTTAGGTTTAGGAGCTTTTAGGGAAGAGCTAGACGATGATTGTTCTAGAAAATATTCTAGAACCCGATCTCATGTTATTTAATGTAGCTGGGATGAGACTTTGCCTCATGGGAAAAGAGGTTGACACATTAGCTCCCCCTCATTTCTTACCCCATTTGAACCAAACATCGATTTGCTTTGTTTTGAGCTAATTTCCACAAGCGCCCTCTCAACATGACTGATGCTAGATAAATTGTTAGGTAACCGTAGTAATATTTAGGAGCCTTAAATTTAGGTTGATCATTTAGGCATGGAGTGGAGCTTTTCCTATGAGGTGAAATCAAGTGATGCTAGCTAACAATATCCTTAATATTGCAATGGAGTTTCAAACAATACCCCTAGGGCTATCCAAATCATATTGTGCATGATTCATTGACATGCACGCTCGTACTATATTAAAGTAAAACCATACAAATAATTTAGCAATATTTTATACATGTGTTCATTTTACATTATGGCTTGCGACATCAAGAGTGAAATGGTTGAAGATGTAACATACATCACCTAAATGATATGATGTTGGATTGCTAGGCATATTCTACAACCATGAACATTGAGCTCTAAGAAAAAAATTCCTCTTAAAGTGAATCAAGCTACCTAAATTCATGGGGAAGGGACCCAATGTCAAGACTAATGGTAAAGTCTGATCAATATCCTTAAAGATTATTTTGATATTGCCAAAATTAGCATAGCTAACAAGGCTATGATTGCAAAGCTACGGCTGGTAGTTGAGGCACACTTGTAATGAAAGTAATACCGAGACAATGCTACCACTGAAACCCTTATAAGCTAAGAAGATATCAAGAGGGAAATAAGACAAAGAAACTTGCCACCTTCCTATTGTTTTATCAGTATGAATGAGTTCTTTTCCTTGGGCCAGCTATAGGACTAAGATTAGAGGTCTCTTATTCTCAACTTGTGAAACTTCAAAAATATGCATCACCTATGGATACTACCCTATGGCAAAATGCTACCATGGATTTAACCTATCCTTGGATACTTATCCAAAGTCCCTAAGACTAGTTGACTTACAAGATGCTCTCATATGAGCCATCGGACCAAATGGAAACTAGCTTCTTGAAGATAACTACCACAATGGACATCGAAGAAGACTATGATGACAAAAAGGACTAAAGAAAGAGGTGCCACAAGTGCAACGAGATAGGGCACATTCAAAAGAGAAGCCTTAGTCATCGATGTTTCTATTGTAGAGCTCGGGTATATCCAAGTTGATTGTCATGAATTGGATCAAGAAAATGAGAAACTAGTAATGAAGGAAAGCCACACAAGTTTAGCATTTGGTTTACTCTAAGAGTCGGCCTAGAGCCATTGTAAACTTTGAAGTTGATTAGAAGCCTTGGAAAGATCTTCATGACATGTAATAATCCTTACGTTTATAATGAACCCCACTTTTTGCAATAGTAGTTGACCCATAATACACATTCCCATTGAATTAATTTTGACTTCATCATGTCACCTTGAAGTTTGAGTACTTGTGTGTAATCTGAATAGTGCAATGAAAGCATAGTGGGCCCTAACCCACAAGTCCTATAATGCAATAATAAGTTGCCCTAGAGAATGATAAACTGTCAATTCTTCACAAGATAAGGATATCTTGATTCCTCTAAGGGATAGAGGATGTAATATCCCAACCTCTTACCCTATGAATGAGGGCTTGATGGCTTGATGGAGGGATAAAAGCTAAGACTTTTTTTAAAAAAAACCTTTCTTTAAAAATAATCGTTACTTCCAACATCAACTAATCATAATCTTCTCCTTTGATATCATCATCATCCATATTAACTAAATGCCCCATCCTCAAGCACCATTACAAGACACTAATCATTGTCGTCATTGTCATTCCCGTTGTCTTCATCATCATCCTTATTACCCTAGAATGCATCAATAACTAATCATCACCATCAGCTTCCTTCTCTCATAATGAACATTCACAAATTGATCATTGCAAATATCAATACACACTTCACTACCTCTCAAATGAATTGACTTTGGTTTGTGAACTACAAATTGATGAACAAATGGTGACTCTAATAATTGAGTGTGTGAGAGAGAGAGAGAGAGAGAGAGAGAGAATGAATGATAGTAACAACGTAAATATGCTTTATAATAGCCTTTGTTAAAAAGGCCTATGGTATAATTATAGAAACTATTTATTTGGATGCTTCATATATATATATATATATATATATATATATATATATATATATATATATATATAGAGAGAGAGAGAGAGAGGGGGGGAGATAGATAGAGAAGAAGAAATCCAAGGCATCCGTTTTTCCAATAAAGAATTTCCAAGTATGGGAAAACCCCCTCCTTTGAGCCACCATAAATCTAAGCTTTATTCATGTATTTCCCTTTGTCACTTGGTCATCATCCATTGTTACCATCACCTATATTGCCACAAGCCTCCCCTTAACATCGAATGACAATAAGGTTCCTGAAGGATGATATGAGACCCAAGGGCATATAGAAAGGAAGCCTGAAAGCATTAGCGGGAGTTTGAGGTCACTTTTTAGCCTTTTAGCATGTAGAGAGAGAATGCCTCTGCCAATGAGAAAAAGACTTCTAATATGTAAAATTTTTAATAATTTATTTATCCTCAAAAACTATTTTTTACATTTTTAAAATTGTTAATTTTATTGAAACGGCTTAACTAATTGTCACTTTCTAATAGTAAAGTGGATTAATTGTTAAGGTATGTTTCCTTTACCATAACAAAGGGAAGTTGGATAATCATGACAAAAGAAAAGTGGAAGAGATCCTCAATAACCAACCCTTTCTTATGATACTAAAGGGTTAAGGTAATGGATTTAGGCTTGGTGGCTCCAACAGAACAATCAAAGAAGTGCATGGATAGCATGTTTTCATACATAAGGAGCATCATTTAGACAATGCCTCTAATCTCCCTCTCCATAGACCCAACTATTAGTGCAATTTGGTTACGTTTACTTTTTGGTATGAATGAAGGTTCATGTTTCTTATTCATCTTATAAGTAATAAGGCCATTTGATGATAGCATACTTACATCCATCAAGCATCAAGGAGTAGTAGCCAATGGAATGTATAGTCTATGTTCTAGATGTCATCCATGCTTCCATTGGTGAAGAGCTTTACAAGGGGAGGACCAAAGAGGCACTAGCTGAGATAGACATATTCTTTTGCGATTATTTTTAGATACCATCTCCGTCTAATGAGCAATGGGGAACCTTGTCCACTAACCTTCCCCTTCTAGATTTTAAGAGTAGAGAGTGGCCTCTAATAGATATTCAAGGATAAGAGAAACATGTGCAAAATATTTCATGAGGTGCAAAAATACCTAAAGCCCAACATTTCAAGTAAGTAAAGCAAAATATCTACTTTTATGCCTATAGCAATTTTTGTGGACTTCTTCTCTAACACTGAAGTCTGGACCTCATGGGCCATGTTCCTATTGAAGTGCCTAAATGCAAATAGTATCCTAGAGTTTGTGGACACAAGATGCGATACAAAGGTACTAGATGGAATCCCTTATAAGCTACAATTAGATTCTATTGTCTACAACTATATGACTATGCTGAAAGCTTTATTCTCATACATAAGATGGCACCATGTTTGCGGGATGTTGGTGCCACTAGACCAAGACATGAGAGAGACTTCTAGAAATTCAATACAAGACATTGATGTTTGGCTAAACAATGAACTTTTGATCATTATGAAGCTAAGATCAATATGCACATTGTGATCATTGAGAAGCCACTTGAACAATAAAGATATTCATCTTCCTACTTCATTTAACTTTTATGTTGATGATGAAAAGGTATACTATTATTTGCATTATTAGTTTTTCTTTACATTCACATGATCAAATGATTTGTTTGCATCATATTAACTCGAATTACTCTCTCTTTATGTTTGCCAAGTCCCAATGAGAAAGTAAAATAGCTTTAAATATAAAGATACAACAAATAATGTTGTCTGTGTTACAAAGCCATTAGTTCAACTTGCGCAGAAGTATTAGTAGAGGACATTACAGGTACCTTTTCCATATAAGAATCACAAACATTTCTGGAGCCTTTTGCATAGAAGAAATACAATTTACCAAAAAAATTTATAATTAACAAGTCTAACAATATGAATGAGAACCATTTTTTTGCATTTCTGTTTTCTCATGTGTTGTGTACAAAGTGATGAATGAGTGAGCCATTGCAAAACTACAATGTAAAGGTCTTGAAGGCCAAGGTCAAGAGTCCCCTCAAGAGAAGGGGCTAAAAGATCAAGCATAGAGGTGACTACTTGAGTAGTGAGGTTGCCATGGGTGGCGGGGTTGTGGTTGGAATTGGGAGGATTGATGTGCCACCTCCTCCATATGACACCATAAAGCTTCCAAACTTGGATCCCCCCCTCTCCACACCTTGTGTCCCATTATCCACCACTTGTAGCCTACTTTCCAAAGCCTCCCTCGATTGAACCCATTCTCCCACATCTGCCATATCAACTTCAAATTGCCATATGGCTTCCTTGTGCACATGCATCACCATTAATTGAGCTTCTTTCTCCTCGTACCTCCTCTCTCTCTCTCTCTCTCTCTCTCTCTCTCTCTCTCTCTCTCTCTCTCTCTCTCTCTCTCTCTCTCTCTCTCTCTCTCTCTCTCACATCGCGTCGCATCGCCTCCTCCTTGTGTCATTAAGCAATGGAAGCTACATTATATTGAAGGGAAGTATTTTTGAACCTTTTAACATCAAAATCAAAGTAGTTTTATATATGAATATATCTAGCGCTAAAAACAAAAGTTACAAATGTGAGCTTTTGATTGGCAAAAATAAGCTTGCATTGTAGAAATTTCTCACATTTGGAAGATCATATATAATGTTCAAAATAAGTAACATGTTAAGGCACATTTTTCACCCAAACTGATGTCTTCATCGAGGACTCACATAATCCATGTAGTCATGGTACCTATAAGATCATCATAATGATATACAAGGCTCTCCATGCTATGTACAAGCTTGCATGCATCTGTAGAAACATGGGCCAAGTTTATTCTCTTGAAGACACCTTCAAAGAGCACAAACTAACCTCAAAGGATAAATGTAGATACTTACTATCAAGATCTTTCATAGTAGCCCCTACTAGTAGTATTTGTAAAATAGCATATGTTTGTAAGCATATCATAGATAACATTATTAGACCCCAATGATCCCTATTCAATCATTGAACAAAATAAGAATTCCAAAGCACTAGCACCAAAACTAGGATAGAAGAAGTCAATGAACATAAACAAGCAATGCTCTTGATCAAGCACTTTTTTATTGCTCATGATAGAAAATGAAAATGACTTACACATCATCAATCCTTATATAAGAAAATAACCTCAAAAGTACGAATATGAGGTGCCATTGTTTTGTAGACCCCTTGATATTAGTGAGTCAAGAGAAAATGCAACATCTTGTAGGGGTGGTGGTAGCAAATTTACTACATAGCTATCAAAAAAAAGGGAGATTAAAAAAGATGATTAAAGTAATATGCCTAATGAGATCAAGGATTAAGATGCCCAAACAACAAATAATGAGAACTTAACTATTGTAGGGAAGCCATAATGGAGTTGGCCAATTCCTCTTCATTAGGATGAGAAAGCACCCAAATTTCAAGAGCATCAAGCTCAGCCTCTAGCCGCTACCCTCTCAAGGATATCATAGCCTAGGTGGGGGCCATTACGCCTCCAGGTCATCCACGTCCTCACCAAGGATGGCATCAAGCTCTCCGTTAAGAGCATACCCCTCTATTGAAATTAGTGGTGGTTGGTAATGTCTATTAGGACAAGCTGAAGTAGAGGTAGAGGTTAGAGAATGTGCAAAGAGGTGGGGGCCAATGGCTCATAGAGCTCAATCTATGTGGTTGGTGGGGCTCAATTTAGGGCACTTGGGGTTGGAGCTGGGGCTCAAACTCATGGGGCTAGGACACTTGGGGCTAGGGCTTGGGCTCGTGCTCGTGCTCGCGCTCGTGAAGCAGGGATACTTTGGGCTCATGTTCGTGGAGCGGGGATACTTTGGGCTCGTGGAGTGGGGGCACTTGGATATAGGTCTTGGGCTACTAGGGCCCAAGCTCATGGGGTAGGGATACTTGGGCCTACACTAGAGGTCAGGCTTAGGTTCCATGGGGCTCAATCTCATGTCGATGAGATTCAACAAGCTCTATCGAAGGGTCAAGGTGTTGCTTATGCTCTTTATAAGCATCAATTGGGTCTAGCAAGTGTTGTCCAGGGCTCAAGCTAGGGTCTTTCTTATGCTATTTGTAAACATGTGTCCCTCTCATATGAATGAGAGATCTCGTTCGAGCTCATCATTGATGAAGAGACAAGATTGTAAGAATTTCCTACATGCGACAATCTAAGATCTCCACATGATTTAGAAGCTTGTCATATTGGAGTTGCAAGTGGTGCAAGTTGTCTAAATCTCTAAGCATGACCATTGCCCTATGAACATGGGCTATAAGAAAATATATGTCTTCAAAAAATTCGATGAGGGAGTCTTTCACAATCTTCTAGAGTGTGAGAATTGTCAAAAAGGTCCATTGCATGTCTCTGGCCCATGCTTTGGAAGGGCAAGTGTGGTATTACAAGTTGCATTCAAGTCTCTATCATATATAGCTCGCTAAGAACTACATAGTGAGCTTGATATCTTATGTGCCTTCCACAAGAGGAACCCCTTTCCATGAACCCTAAAATATAGAGAGCATATTTTTGGAGCTCATTTTTTAAGTGGAAAAGTGGTTGGGGGGCACAAAAGACCGATTTTGCATGGAAAATAAAATGGTTGTGGATCAATGAGCTGGAGTTTTCTAGATATAGTTCAATGCCAAGAATGGAATGCAAGTCTCGATTCATCGATCAAAGTCCATTTGACCGCCCATTTAATCCTCACAAGGTTTCATGTTATAAAGTAGCTATGTGATCCGAGAGCCGAAAAGTGTGTGACGACAAATGCCAGATTGATAGATTTCAATGCTATGAAGCTGCTATCCAATCGGATCTCGAATCGAAGTTCATTTGGGCCTCCATTCAGTAAAAAAAACCCACTTGTATACAATGTAAAAACTCAAAAATTGAACTAGGTCTTTTAGTCATTAAGCTTAATAGCTTAATTAAAAGGCTTAAAAGCCTCAAAATTGAATTATGAGGGGGGGAACACCAATTTTTTTGGCGTCCCATTTTTTTATTTAAAAAATGGCTCTTGGCACCTATTAGCATCAGGAGGAATGAAGAAGGGGTTGAGATGAACAATTTCCATGCCTTCCATCCCAAAAAATGGATCAGAAAATGATGCAATAAATGAATATTTCAAATTCTTGTCGCTCTCTCCTCTCTCCTCTTGTTGTGTGTTTCCATGGTTGATTCTATGACAGAAGGGGGTGGGCTAAGATGAGAGATTTTGATTGTGGGATGATGCTGGAGCATGGAGGAACATAGATTGATGTTGGAACAAGCATCCAATCATGAGATGTGTACGACATAAGGCTCAGTTCTATGAGTAAGTTATAAATTTAATGGTTTTATGATAAATTCCTTTGGTAAATGATTGGAAATGGTTGTATTTGGTTGTCAACATTGTGATTGATTGGAAATGTTAAGGGTATCAAGAAAAATTAGTCATCTAATAATTTCTTTATAAACCTACAACATTGTGATTTTAAGAAAAATCACAACATTGTGATTTTAAGAAAAATCATGAGTTTTTAGGGGTTTGTTGTGCTCATGATGTTCGCATGGGATAGAATGTGATACAAAAAGTCTCACTTATCTTAATCAATCCATATCAGTAAACCAAAAAATATTGATATTTATCAATAAATAAATAGAAAAAAATAACATTAAAAATGAAAAACTAGGTTTTTTAATTCAAAAAATAGAGAAAAATCACATTTGTGCTTGTGAATATATAATGAGGCTGAGGCGGCATGAGGTTTAGCCTCAATTCAACCCTATATTTATGTTAAAGTGGGTATGTATTGGTTTTTTTAAGAAAAATATATTAAAAATACTCTCTGAACCTACCATCGAATGCACAACCTTAAGCAGTACGAGGGGGGTGTTAAGGACTGATAATACACTGAATTCTAATGTTTTTCTTATACTTGGCATATTAGACACATTGTTTTTAAAGTTAAGGGAGTCCAGTAGCATGAGCATGCTCGGTGTTGGCCACCCTAGGCAATGCAGCAATCTCATTTAGAGTAAATGTATGAAAAGAAATATTTTTGCACTTTCACAATGCTAGTTGTCAATAAGGAAAAATGTATAAGCCACTATGAACATACACAATTGCATTTTATGCAACACATGGTATCATTCTGGATGCACAACCATTGTTTTCATGAACAATGACCTACGTTGAGGAGATGAGGTATCCTAAGCTATAAGGTTAGTGATCAATCTCCTTGGGGGGTGTGCAATGAGGAATATATTACATCTCTTGAAATGATTCATTAAAAGAGTGGAGCATGTATTGTATATGTTCTATGTACGAGCGGCACATCTTGGGGCCAATCCCTGAGGTGTAGGAGAGCTGTAGTGAGGCCACGGCAATTAGCCGAGGGGCGCTCCCTTTGTCAATGCTTATGTGGTGTATTATACCAATATGTGTAGGGACTCCATCTAAGGAGTGTGGGAAGGGTTATCCACAATCCATACAAATGCAAAGTTCTATATTAAAGGTTAGGATAGTATACCCTTTAGATGCTCCTAGCCCCATGAGGGGTGGTTTGGGTGCATAGTAGAGGCCCTCGACTAGTGCCTTAGAGCCAATTTCCTTTTTAGATCCTGACAAGTGGTGCCTTTGCTGGGAGCCGCTAATAAGTGTAGCAGTCTTTGAATCTTAATCAATAGAGACCAGCTTATTAGTGTATGCCAAAGACAGTGAAATAGATCCAAAAGATTGATGAGCCAAGCTTGCCTTGGCAACCCTAGTTCCATGCATAGTCCATTAGAAGGAGGTGGAAGTTCTAGTACTTCCCCTCTCTCAAGTAGTCTACCCACTTTAAGTGGGGTTATAGTTCCCATCTTTCAAATTCCTTTAGTGAATCAAATCATCGTGGCGCAACCCATTGCAATCCTAGCAAGAACACCGAACTTGCTAGCCTTGGGATTTCCTCTACCCATTTTTAATGGGTTAGAAAAGGAAGATGCAGAACTTCATATTAATGAATTCCAAAAGTTAATGTTAAAATGTCAAATCCAAGATGAAGGACACTTGATGATGTTCTTTAATATGACTTCGAAAGGACAAGCTATAGTATAGTATCATAGTCTAGAGGCTGGAACCATAACTATGATTGATTTATTCTTTGGGGCCTTCTAAATAGAGTTTGCTCCTAAAAGGGGAGGTCAGTGTACTGGCTATGTGTTCTCAATATAACACGTTAAGAACCTCATGAAAACTTTTGAGGCTATGCCAAGAAACTGAATGAAGTATTTTGTAAGTTACAAACCTATATTCCCATTCCAATTGCTACTCAACTCCAATACTTTTTGCATGGGCTAGACTTTAACATGCAAGTGTAGTTGAGCAATGTTACTCTCGCTGACATTGATACAACTATTACACAAGTAGAGGAGGTAGAATCGTGATTACAAGTGGCCTATACCTCTAGGGCAAACTAGAATCTGAGTCTAGGTACTGGAAATACTTTAGCAGTGATGAATGAAGTTTAAGGGACACCCATGAGTACTTCCAATAGAAGAAAAAGCATGATTCAAAATGTGTCCATGTTGCTAGGTCCTTCCAATGTGACCATGCCTATGGCTAGTCAAATGGCTCTAGCAAGTGTTGGAGGCCAAACAATAAATCCTAATGTTGTTCCAAGGAATCAGTAGTCAATTCCCAATCAAGTGGTTAGGCCAACAGTCTAATAGGTAGATGATCATAGCTATGAGTCAAGTGCCTCAAATGTCCTTGGCAAAGTTAAGGATATGATGAAGCACTATAGTGACATGATCACTGAATGATACATGCAAATAACTGTTGATGTCAATTCTCTTAAGAAGTAGAAAAATTTGATAGGGAGTCGACACCCTAAATAGGGTGCCCCCTCAAGATTCAATTGTAAGTGGTGTGGCGGCCAACATTTCCCTAAGAATTGTCCAAATGTTAAATGTGACATATGTGGAAAGTCCGGCCACTTAGCTAGTACTTGTTGGAGAAAGATTAGTTCTCTTCAACAAGGAAGTAAACATCCATGTCCAATCAACCATCGAGCACAAGGAAATAATCTCCAACAAAATGAGGGACCAAAACAAATGCAAAGAGGGAAAACTATTATAGAGGAGCTACCGAGTGGTAGTGGAGTCGACCTTATTGAAACTACATATGTTAATGGTATTCAAGCTTCTAACTTAGGGTCATTACAAGAAGCCAAAAGGGCAGAGAAGTTGATAAAGGTAAGGTAAAACCTATTGAGGGAAACCCTAAGCAAGATGGAAGGCAAACTTCTAAAAGTCGTTGATGGTAAAGCTGACACCAAGAAGGATAAGGAATTGCCAAAGAAGAAGACAAAAGACAAGAAAGAGGCACCAATGTTCAAAGACCAAAGGAGAGAATGGTCTAGTGGGAAAAGAGAGCTCTTGCTAGCTATCATGAATTTGATTTAGCGAGTTCTCTTTTCAAAGTTAAGCTGGATGTAAACCTCCTACAGTTAATAAAGTTATCCCCAGGAGTGCGTAAAGACTTTAAGAAGATTCTACACATTGGGTATATCGTGGAGCCCTTGGGCATAGTGTAGGTAGGAAATGATTGGTTTGAGCATGTTGAAAAGCATTTTCCAAGGTTAGCAACATATGTTGATGGAATCTAAGTGGATCATGCTATTGTGGACATGAGATCCTCTGTCAACATTATATATTCGGAATTGATGGAGAGGCTAGGTCTAGAAATCAAAAAAGATGCCTCCACGATTCTCCAAATTGCTGATGAAAATTTAAGACAACATGAAGGTTGTATCGCTAAAGTCCACATAACCATTGCCAATGTGGAATGCATTCGGGACTTTAGACTTATCAAGTTCATAGGGCGGTCTAGCTATCAAGTATTGCTAAGGTAGGCCATGGATCTTACAAGCAAACTATAAAGTTGATATACATGCTGGTTGGTTGATCTTTGGCAGAGAGGCTAGATGTGTAGTAGTAGATGCCTATCTTGAATCTCCTCAAAGTGAGAGAGTTTCTTTATCCTCTACAAAGATAGATACATTGGAGAATGCAACTAGTAGTGAGATGTCATCAAGTGATGAATCCAACAAGGGGTCCACTACATAGGATATCTATCAAGTAACTTTGAATGAGCCAATAGAGGCTCAAGAGAGGATAAGAGATGCAAATGTAATTAAGTTGGACCTTGGTACATTGAATGTTTCACAGCCAATTAAATTAGAGACCATGCTCAATTTGGAAGAAAGAAAGAACTATGTATCCTTGATTTCGTAATTCCACGATATCTTCACTTGGAGTTATGACAAGTTGAGAGGTACTCCTCCCAAACTAGCTATTCATACCATTCCCCTAAAGGAAGGTAGTCATCCTATGTATCAAAAAGTAAGGTGTATGCCTTTTGAACTAATGGACAGGCTATTCAAAGAAGAATTGACAAAACTACAAAAAGCTAGTCTGATATTTCTAGTATAACACATAGAGTGGTGTTCACCAGTTGTTATCATGAAGAATAATAATAATCAAATTTAGCTTTGCGTAGATTTCAAAGAGCTTAATAAGCTGATAGTTAAGGATTACTATTCGTTACCATTTATTGATCAGATTTTAGATCAATTAGTGGGTAGGGAGATCTATTCATTTATGGATTTATTTGCTAGATATAACCAAATGGCTATTGCGGAGAAAGATAAGCTAAAAACAACATTGATCATTGTCTTCGGTACCTTTGGGTATCATGTGATGGTCTTTGGGTTATGTAATGCACCAAGGTCTTGGCAACGTACAGTTGATAAGACTTTTGGTGACATCTCCCCATATGAGTTAAAAGTTTTTATTAATGATCTAGGGGTAGCCATACCACAAGTGAAAGGCAACTGATTATTTTAAGGAAATGTTTTGAGCATTGTAGACAATTCTGCATTGCTCTTAATCCACGAAAGTGTGTCTTTGGGGTGCGCTATGGGTTGTTACTGGACCATGTGGTTAGCTCAGTTGGTATCACGACTAACCTTAAAAAGATAAAGGTTATAGCCGTTATGAGCCCGCCACGCACTCCAAAAGAGGTACATAGCTTTCTTTCATCAGTGGGATATTATCAAACATTTATCAATGCACTGGCAGAAAGAACGTTGCCATTGACGAACTTGTTATCTTTTAATTATCTATTTAATTGGAGCAACGAAGCTTGTCATGTATCTTTTGAGGATGTGAAGCAAGAACTAGCGAAATCGCCAATCCTAAAAGCACCCAAAAGAGGTGAGTTCTTTTATATATTTTCAGCAACAATAATGCATAGTATTAGCTATTGTTTAGCCCAAATTTGGGAAGAGAAATGGTGTCATTCAATAGCTTTTGCTAGCCATAAATTAGGGATATCTAAAGTCAACTATACTTATATGGAAAATTTTGTGTTCGTGACAAAGAAATTCACACACTATATTTTCTATGAGAAGCTAGTATTTTTTACGAAGGCAGAAGGACTTAGACTATTGATGAACAAGTTGCAGCTGCCTGACCATTTAGCAAAGTGGTTAGTCACTTTGCAAGAGTTTGATTATGAGGTTAGGAGTAAGCCACCAAAGTTGTAGGTCATTGTGAAATGTCTTGTGGATTTCAGGGAGCCAAAGGAAATTTTGGCTGAAGGGAGTGATATTGAAGGTCTATTCAAAATTGATACACCTTCCATCCCTTCTTGGTATGCAGCTATAATGCATTATCTATCTACATGAGAGGTTGAGGTTGCTCTATCAAAGTCTGAGAAGAGAAATATTAAGCAACAACAAGCACTACGCATTTCAATTATAGTGGGTGTCTTATTTCAGAAAGGTGTGGATGAGATTTATCACACTGATATGTAGAACCTAATGAGATATCATTCATTCTTGAGAAATGCCATAATTCAGCATGTGGTGAGGACATTTTGATGGACGGCTTATTGCCCAAAAAGCTCTCTATGCTGGATATTGGTGGCCATCGATTTTCTAGGATGCTTTCAATTATATTAAGCACTATGATGTTTGCCAAAGACATGATGCCAAGGAGAATCATAAAGGGCTATTGAATCCTATTTTAGTTATGTTACCCTAAGTTATATTATTGTAGTGATGGACTACTTTACAAAATAGTCTAAAGCTCAAGCAATAATGAAGGATAGCGCTAAGGAGACAACCAGTTTCATTATGGAGTAGATCATTTGCCATTTTGGTCTACCTAAGGAGATAGTGTCTGATCAAGGGACACACTTCATGAATAAGGTCATAGTAGCCTTGATGGAAGCTCTTAAGGTTAAAAACAATAAAACGACTCTATATAATCCGCAAGAAAATGGTCAAGTTGAGAGTACAAATAAATAGCTTGTAGGGATCTTATCCAAGATAGTGTCTAAAAGTAATCGAGATTAAGAAAAGAAATTGTATATGGTAGTTTGGGCTTACAATACGACATTTAAGAGAGCTATAGACCACACCCCGTTCAAGCTAGTATATGGGGAAGAGTGTGTCTTACCACTGGAAATAGAGTTGCCCATTGTGCAATTTGCTCTTAATCATTCGTTGGGTGAGGCAGAAGCATTGTAGGAAAGATTTATTTCTCTTACACATCTTGATGAAATTCAATTGCAAACTCTATTATATCAAGAGGGAGGGAAGAGAAGAATAAAAGCACTTCATGACCTTTGGGTTAAGAAATATAAATTTGTGAAGGATCAATTGGTAGTGTACTATGATGCTCGTCGTGAGCTATTTCCTGGTAAACTAGAACCCAAATGATGGGCCGTATAAAATTGTCCGCATAGGAAAGAATGGCTCTACACCCCTTTTGGTAGACTTGTAGGGGGTAGAGTTTAAAAATAAAGATAACTTTAACAAGGTGAAGCCTTACTACATGTAAGGGCTGACGTCGGAGGACTTGGTGCCTATGCAGGTCCTTCAAAATTCAGCTTTAACTTGTTGTAGGTACCAAGACAATCGAATGGAAAGAATCATTCCTTATCTTGAGCATTTATATTTAGAGCAATGGTACCACCAAGACCGAGTAATTTGGTGGAGTAAAGGTTATCAAGTTATTGAGTGGCAAGATGGATCTTTCACGTGGGATACAAAGGTCTACTACCACTATTGTCAAAGGATTCTGATGAGTATTCCTCTATCAAGTTTGGCGAGGAAGGAGGAATTGTACATGTCATATATCCTCTCTCTCGACTTGACTTTGATTATCATAAGTATGGTCATTAATAAAGATCCCCAAACTTTTACTAATAATATGGCAGAATACAAGGCCTTGATTATGGGACTGAATGTATCTCGATGTGGTGGTATCTGCTAGTTATTGGTGAAAGATGACTCACAGTTAGTGATCAACTAGTTGAACGGGACCTATAGTGTGCGGGATCCCATCCTACAAATGTACTATCGTGCAACCTTGGATATGTTGCATATTTTTGAGACGGTGACTTCTCAACTAGTTCCGTGTCAACAGTTGAATCACTTTGCAAATTCCCTGGTCAATTATGCTTTTGTTGAAGATGTCTTTTTCAATTTTGATCCGAGAGAGCTCTTACGATTACCTTCTAACATTCGCCCAAGACTACTTTGGGGTCTTCTTGCTGACACGTCCTATTTTGGCCACATCGATGGCTTGTTTGGGTTATGATTCAAGTAGCCATTGAGCACCTTCCCATTTTGTCATGGATGCATAGGATCATTTATCATCATATTCGTTAGACACCCCTAGCTATACATGTAGGGGGTTAGCAATAACCTGATGCATTTAGTGTAGGGCTTGAGAGCCCTTATCCTTGGTTGGTCTTATGCTTCATTAGAGTTATGTCAGGACCAAGGGTTTGTTTCAGAAATATGCTACCAAATGGTCCTTTCAGAAACTATTTCATTAGGCCAAGAGGGCTAGTCATTCTATAGTGACATGTCACATTTCATTAGGCCAAGAGGGCCATGTGTCTGTTTAGTGCGGGTGTGATTAATGGGTTTTATTTTAGTGCTAACAGATTTGGCAGAACCTATAGGGAGTATCTTGCTACATAGAAGCTTCTTGTGGCCAAGTCCAGGTGATGTTCTTCCTTTATGAATACTTTTCTTTTCTGCTATATGTGTTTATGTACTTGGGGAGAATTGTTCTTTTGTTGGGAACCCGCAATCAAGGCATGAAGTCCCAAGGTTAGATTAGGTATATCTAGGGGAGGTTTGAGTAGTTGTCTACCTCCTATCAAGACATTATCACGCATTCTAAGACATGTTATTAGAATATAGACTTCCTAGTGACCCTATTTTGCTAGCTTGCTGGGAAACTATTCTAGAAGTCCCTACTACTAGTGTGAGGCAATTAGAGAAGCATGTTGAAATAAAAAGAAGAGAAAATTTGGAGCATACTCGAAATATAAAAATATAGGGGTGTGTAAAAAGGGGTTAGAAAAAAACAAGAAAGAAAAAAAACCTCAACAGTAGTTGATTATCACCTTGTGAGGGCCTAGTAGGTTCCTGGGGATGAGTCAGACCCAGGGGGCCAATGCCTTGTCTTCCTAGGGATGGCATCTAGCTAGAGAGGAAATACTAAGGAAGGTTAAGCAAAAACAAAAGTGAGCAGAACAGAAAAGGATTAAGTGTCACCTTGTAAGAGCTTGGTAGGTTCTTGGGTACCGAGTCAGGACTTGAGTCCTATGCCCTATTCTCTTTGGGTCACTACGCTCAACTCCCTCCTTTTTACATGCCTAAGTTTGGAAACCTTGAAAGAAAAAACATATATGTTCAAATGAAAATATATGTTGACCAGGCTATAGGAGTCCTCGCCTAGTAGGAGTTCCCGGTCCAGTTGTCCTAAGTTAGGTAAGTAGTTCATGTCACCACCTAGGATGACTTCTTTGATGGTTTTTTTTAGCCAGTCTGTGTTGGAGCAATTGGTTAGTGACTCACTATAGATTTTTGTCAAATTATGTTGGGCCTATCCCTTGAGGATTTTCATGCCTTGATTTTGTCAAGGGGTAGGGTGATAGCTGTGCTTGTGCTTTGTTGAGTATTCTATTTTTTGGCAGCTTGATGCTTTTATGTTGTTATTTGTGCAGATTAGTTTGTGGGATTCGATGGGCTAAGTCGCCCTATCCTCTGGTCGCCAATTTGAGAGCGAATTTTTGGAGCCTATTTTTTATGCGAAAAAGTAATAGGGAGTTGTAAAAGACTAATTTTTCATGGAAAATGAAACGGCTATGGATTGATGAGCTAGAGTTTTCCTAGATAGAGTTTGATGCCAGGAACGCAATGCAAGTCTTGGTCCGTCGATCGAAGTCCATTTGTCCCTCATTTAATCCCCATAAGGTTTCACATTATAAAGTAATTATGTAATTCAGGAGCCAAAAAGTGCATCATAGAGGCCACATTGATAGATTTCGATGCTATGAAGCTGGTTGTCCAAGTTGCGGAGTTCGTTTGGTCTATTCGGTAAAAAACTGCTTGCTTGTAGTATGAAAACTCAAAAATTAAACTAGATCTTTTAGTCATTAAGCTTAATAGATTAATTAAAAGGCTTAAAAGCCTCAAATTTGAATTGTTGGGGTAGGAGGGGCCTTTTTTTCAACACCCCATTTTTTAATTAAAGAAGTGGCTTTTGGCACTTGTTGGCATCAAGAGGAATGAAGAAGAGGTTGAGATGAACAATTTTCACACCTTTCATTGCCAAAAATGGATCAAAAAATGATACATTAAATGAAGATTTTAGATTCTAGTCTTTTCTCTCCTCTCTCCTCTTGTTGTCTGTTTCCATGGTTAATTCTATGAGAGAAGGGGGTGGGCTAAGATGAGAGATTTCGATCATGGGATGCTGCTAGAGCATGAAGGAGTGTAGATCAAGGTTGAAAGGAGCATCAATGGCTGTTGGGAAGCATCAGCAAGCCTCTAGTCACAAGATGCGTACGATATTAAGCATGGTTCTAAGAGTAAGTCATAAATTTATTCGTTTTATGTTAAATTTCATTGGTAAATGATTGGAAATAGTTGTATTTGGTGGTCAATGCTGTGATTGATGGGAAATGTTCATGAAATCAAGAAAAATCATTCATCTAATAATTTATTTATAAACACACAAGACCTATAATATTGTGGGTTTAAGAAAATCATGAGTTTTTTGGGTTTTGTTGTGTGTATGGTGTTCGCATGGGATGGAATGTGATATTAAAATAATTCTCAGTAAGCTCAATCAATCTATATTAGTAAATGGGAAAATATCAATATTTATCAATAAATTTATAGAGAAAATATGACCAAAAAATAGATTTTTTACACCCAAAAATTAGAAAAAACCCACATTTTTATTTGTGAATGTATGATGGGACTAAGGCATGATGTTTAACCTCAGTTCAACCCTATCTTTATGTTAAAGTGAGTATTTATTGGTATTTTTGAAGACAAATACATTAAAAATACTCTATAAACCTACCACATTGAATGCACAATCTTAAGTGATAAAGAGAAGCAGGTTTTAAGGGCTAATAATATGCTGAATTCTAATATTTTTCTTATGCACGATGTCGAGGGGTTTTTGTCAAAAGCTCGAATCCACCAGGGACCAGAGGTAGAAGGAAGTAGAGATAGGAGATGGAAGAGAAGAAAAAGAATAGACAAGAGGTAAACACGACAAAGAAAAAGCACAATGAATTGAATCCATATGTATTAATAAAACCTAGAATCTTTTGTCTGGCACTACTCAGAAGCAATCTCCAGGCATTAGATCTCCTGGAGCTTCTTCGTAGAACAAAAACGTGCATCAAAAATAACAACTCCTCTGCTGCTCGGAACCCAAATCTTATGGTGGCTGCATTGGCTTCGGAAGGGGGATGTTAGGAGACCTAGTCAGGGATCTCCTAGATCACTTCTATTTCTTTTTCCAATTTAAAGTGCAGTTTTCAGCCTGTCAATAGCGATTGCAACGCGCGCGATTTTGTCAATCTTTCTTTTTTTATGAAAAATCCCATAATTGGCTGAAAAAGCAACTTGCTTTTTGCATTCCATCCTAATCTATAATTTTTTCTAGCTTTTTGGATTTTTATAATAAATAATATCAAAAATATACTAAATTTATCCAAAAATCTAGTATTTTTGGACCATTCATGCCACTCACACTACTACTAATAACTCAGATCACATTGACTCACTTGATCAATAAGAAAGTTAGATGATGATGCACTCCAGAGTTTTTCACACCATGTCTACGTAGTGGCACGACATCTACCCCCTCTGAACCTGCACATCCTCCGGTATGTGCCACAGATGCACCACTCAGGTCAAACACCCATAGTATCAACTTGTCGCTTATCATGCATATAAGAAAGCATCCCCTTGGATCATAGAACAAAATACTCAGTATCTCCATAACTCTTGAGCCATGCCTAGTATCCCCTCTAGGTTCATAAGTCCTTAGGTGCATATCATATACTAGATTTTGTTGAATCTCCATATAAATGCTATCAATGCACCCATCAACAAATACATAGTAGCATGCTTGCTCTTTCAAAGTCCATCGCATGGGAAGTTTCTTCTAATAACCTTTTTGCTCCACATCTAGAGCCTCACTTGCATTCAACGCATTCTTACCATCACCAAAAATAGTGAAGCAATCCATATCTTGAAGCATCTTAAAGTTGCCTTTCAAGGCCTTTGACAAAGCATCCGAAACATTTTCCAGCTATAAAGCATTACATCTAACATCTTGTAAATTCATATTCTTGAGCTCATGAACTATCTCAAAAACAATAACTTTATCATCCTTCAAATCATGTACATCCCACAAGTCACCAATCTTTGTTTGAGTCCATGCATCAAGTAAAACATTATCTTCACAAACCTCTTCAGATGCATTAAGAAAATCTATAGGTGCAATGGCTGAATCTTTGAGTCGAGGATCTTCCAAGGCATTTGTGGTTGTCTCAATATCAGACTACAACTTATATCCAAGATGTTTGTTCTCTTGCTTGCTATCTTGTTTTTGCTCTTGCCCAATCTCTTCCATAACATGCTTGGGAGGTGACTGATTTGCAGCTTTAGGCAAATCCACACTTCTTCTTGTCACTTCCTTAGATATCCCTGCATTATCTTCATCTCTCTTTTGTTTCTCTTCCACAAGTACATCTCTGTTTTGCCCTTTTGCTAAATATGCATCCATTGAAAATGCATATTCCAGTGATTCCCAACCAGTTATATCATGAATGTCTTGTCCTACATGAGACATTTCACTATCAGTAACTTTACTCTTTTGAGCTGCATGCAAAGCATGTGTCAATATTTCAGCCTTTGGACTCACTTGGCCATGCACTCTATCCAACTATAGACCAAAAGTAGAAGCATGTACCGCCACATAAGCATTTCGAACAGCCAAGTCTTCCAACAACTTTTGCATACCTCCCTTTCCAAAATTCAAAGCAATAGGAAATCCCATTTCTTGTGCATGGATCTTGCCATCTTTCCAAAAGATGAGTTGTTGTACTAAGGCCTCCTGATAACCAGCACAATCCTTCCTTTCATGCTACAAACTATCACACCACATACATCCTTTCCCTGGTTTAGGGGGGCTGATGCCCATCCCCTTTCCTCTTGTCCTTTCTCATCCAATTTTTGCGACCTTTAACTAAAGATCCCACATGCCTTTGACCAATTCATCTAATATATATTTCTCCCTGACATTGGGAACATCAAGTGCAGTCATAGGATTAGCCACAAAAGCGGATGGCTTACTAGATACTTCAACTGTTTGCCCATAACAGTGGGCAAGCTAGAGACATGCAATCTTTCTCTCCTTCTATGCTTTTTCACAAGTGCAGTAATAGCTTCCTTGACATGTCTCCACTCTGTTTTCAGAATTGTCTCTATAGGATGATCCTCCAACAAATCATCAAGCTTCTCTTGAATCTCAAGATCAGCTGCTTGTAGAAACAATTCAATTTTCTGACTTGCAAGAGCTTTTTATTCTCCAAGATCCAACTGCTCAAATCGATTTTCAAATTCTCATAACAATTCTGTAGCCATAAAACCCTTATTGGGTTGTAAAACCCACTCCTAAAAAGTCTTGCACGTAATCAAAATGGTATCCTCAATGTAAAATTCTTCCCTAAGTGTCTTCTTGAAAACTACCCAGTCAGCATCATGCATGTATAATTCAGTAATTCGCGCTTTCACTTCATATATAGTAACACGTACAAAATACCGGCTCCATGCAAGTTAAGCCACCCCAAATAATTCCATCTTTTGAGTATAGGTATGTACATATGCAGATACATTCTTGCCATTGAATAACTTCATCTCACACTCAATTGCTTGCAGAGCATTCATCACAACACTTTCTATTTGAGCAAAAGCCTGCATCACATGTTGTTGTTGTTGTACCTGCATAAGCATATTCATATTCTGCACCAACTGTATCAAAACATCACTGGAGATTGTGTTCGAAGGTTCTCCCATCTTGCCTTTCCTTCTTCTGACGACCTTTCAGGTCGGGTTCACCAATGTCAGAGGGGTTTTTGTCAAAAGGCCGAATCCACTGGGGATCAGAGGTAGAAGGAAGTAGAGATAGGAGATGGAAGAGAAGAAAAAGAATAGACAAGAGGTAAACACGACAACGACAAAGCATAATGAATCAAATCAATATGTGTTGATAGAACCTGGAATCTTTTGTCTCGCACTACTCAGAAGCAATCTCCAAGCATTAGATCTCGTGGAGCTTCTTCGTAAAACAAAAATGTGCATCAAAAATAACATCTCCTTATCTGCTGTGCTCGAAACCCAAATCTGATGGCTCCGTTGGCTTTGAAAGGGGGGTGTTAGGACACCTGGTCATATCACTTCTACTTCTTCTTCCAATTCAAAGTGCAGTTTTCAGCATGTCAACGGTGATCGCAACACACGCGATTTCGTCAATCTTTCTTTTTTTATGAAAAATCCCATAACTGGCTGAAAAAGCAACTTCCTTTTTGCATGCCATCCTAATCTAGAAGCTTTTCTAACTTTTTGGATTTTTATAATAAATTATATCAAAAATAGACTAAAATTGTCCAAAAATCTACTATTTTTGGACCATTCATGCCACTCACACTAGTACTAATGACTCAAATCACATTGACTCTCTTGATCAATAAGAAAGTCGGATGATGATGCACTCCAAATTTTTTCACACCATGTTCGTGTAGTGGCACGACAACGGCATATAGGACACATTGTTTTTAAAGTTAAGAGGGTCCAATAGCACGAGCATACTCTCGGGTCTTGGCCCTAGGCAACATAACAATCTCATTTAGAGTAAAGATATGAAGAGAAATGAGCACTATGAATCATACACAATTGCATTGCATGCAGCACATGATATCATCCTGAATACACGCCAATTGTTTTCATTAACAATGACCTACATTGAGGAGGTGAGGTACCCTAAGTTGTAGGGTTAGTGATCAATCTCCTTGGGGAGTGTATAGTGAGGAATATATTACATCTCTTGGAATGATTTATTAAAAGAATGGAGCATGTATCGTATGTTTTCTATGTACGAACGACACATCATGGGGCCAATCCTCGAGATGTAGGAGAGCTGTAGTGGGGCCATGGCAATCAGCCAAGGGGCACTCCCCTTCTCTATGCTTACATGGTGTATTACACCAATATGTGTAAGGACTCCCTCTGAGGAGTGTGGGAAGGGTTATCCATTGGATTACAATCCATACAAATGCAAAGTTCTACATTAGAGGTAAGGGTAGTATACCCCTTAGATGCTCTTGGTTGTGATGCCGTGAGAGAGGTGGTTTGGGTGTGTAGTAGAGGCACGGCTAGTGTCTTAAAGCCAGTATCATGCCCGTTTTAGGTCCCGACATAGACCATAAAGAGTTACCACAAAGCTACAAAAGCTACTTCATTACACTTGTGAACTACAAACCGTTTGGTGGTGACATGACTATTGAATCATGTAAATCCATGAAGTAGTGCCATGAGCTTGAATTGTATTCATCTATAGTGGTTGGATTGCTAATCCACCCAACTAGTAATCCTTCTAGTATTGGCATGCTTTGCCTCCTCCATCTCCCTTATTCATTTTCCCCTAGACCTACTTTATCTCCTCCAATTCTAATTTAGCTTTATCTTTCATACCTTGGATATACTGGCCTTCAAGTTACACCCGATTTTCTCTTTCTACTTCACATTGTTCGTACAACTCTTCATATTCTTTTTTCCTGTCATTTCCTTCCCTAACTGTAGCTAGTTCTTTCTTTAGACTAAAAATCTCTCTTTTTTTCTATTGTCTATAAATGGCATGGGCTCTCTTTTCTTTTTCTAAAGCTTCCAAGGTTTATTGTCTCTCCTCATCTTTCTAATACCTCTACTCTTCTAGCTCCTTTAACAGGTCTTTAAAACCAGGTGCTAGGACCTAGGGCAATCATGGATAAAGAAGCTAAGGACCCATCTACTGTGCGAATTTTAGGCACCTTCTAATTAGACTTCCCATCAGCAAACTATTAACCATTTGATATTGAGTAACTATGGCTTCTTTTGATCTCACATGTGAAATGTGACAACTTGTGTAGCAGGTTGATAGACCATGCTCTCTAGTCTATTTCTAGTGAAATTGTCTATTGTGGGGGTGAGGATGGGTGACTTTATTGCTGCAAGTTAAGGAGAAGGTGTTTCTAGTGGAGCCTTATCTTTGTCCAGGATCGTTGGTGCCTTAGCTATAGGTCTTATTGCATTGGTGCCTACCTCTAAAGCCCCTCCTAGGTTGAAGCTCATTAGACCCAACTCTTCTACTCTTGAGGGTTGCTCTATTGATCTTCTAATCACTAAGGCTATGTCTTCCCATTCTTACTTTCTAAGGTGCTCCTTCTCCTCATGTTGTTTTTTCCTTTGTCCCTCTTCCTCTCTTTTGGAGGTTTCTTTCACTTTCTCAAGCTCTTTCTCCTCCCCCATCATGCTCTTTTCTTGTTCGATTGACCCCTTATGATGACAATTTTTATTCCTTTTTTACTTTTGATGGATATGGATTGTGGCTTTTGTTGCTACTGTTGGGTTTCTAGCCTCCTATATTGTAGATCTTAGAGCTCCTCAACTCAAGTGGTCACTCTAGTGCCATGGCTTGAGCTTGAATATCAATTATTATGGGCCCAGGCTGTGTTGCTTCATGTTCTCCAACTAAGCTTGTCATGGGGGCTTTAGTTGCACCTCTTTTACTAGGTGATTTCTTGGTTTGGAGCTTTGGCCATGTGGTAGCAAGTCTCCTCATAGTCTCCTCTACCTCCTGCTACAATCTCATGATTTCCTCTTCCTCTTACTCTTTCAAGGGTCCCTGCTCTAGAGTTTACATGGCAAGTGGATGACACCTCTTTCCTTGTGGTTCCTACACTAGTGGTTTTACTCTTGGATGTGATTCTTTGGTGACTTCTTGTGTGTATAATGGCTATTAGTGTCCCACCAAATCCCACCAAAGTGGCCTTGGTTGTTGCTTCCTTCTTCCTTTCTCCTCTCTACTTTACTACTAGCACATGTCCTAATTTATCAAACTTTTGTGCACTAGAGCCCAATGTCTTTGCACTAGAGCCCAATGTCTTTGCCACATCATGGATGGTTTTATAATGTATGCATTGATATTTTTGTTATCCATTTCCCATATAGCCGCACTTTCCACCATTGTGACTTGGATCCTACTCATCATGGAGTTTTAAATGTTTCCAAAGGATAGGGCATGTATCAATTTTGCTTGAATTCTTATTGAGGGTTTCAAGATGTCCTCCAAGCTAATGCCATTATTGGCAAAAACCCTTTGCTTATCCATCCCTAGCATTGCATAGACATCTCACTTTGGTTGCTTCTCTTACTTATCTGGTAGGCCCAAAGCTTTTCTGCACCACCATTGGGTTAAGAGGGATCTCCATCCATTTTCATCCATGGTTGTCACTCAATATAATCAATCCACTGTGCCTATCGAGATCATAGGTCATGAGGAATTGTATGCACTAATCATAATTCATTTCCCCTTCAAACCTTTCCGTGTACTTGTGCAATTTGGGCTAGCCTATTAATTCTTTGGCATCTAGATTTTTGGTGACCACTTCTTTTAGGTTGTGGATTTGTTTGTACCACAAATGGAAATATCCTTTAACTTTTTTAGTGAGCTTGTAATCAACCTATTCATCTTCAAAGAACAGTGTCTAGGACTTGGTCATCCTTTCATGTGTGGCTTTGTCTCCTTGTGTTACCATGCTCAAGGTTTAACAAAATTGTGTGATAAGTTTTCAAGAAGTACTAAATTCATCAAGAACAAAACTTGTATGTACAAATTGTTAAGAAAAACAAAACTTCACCCTCTCATACATACAAACAAAATCTCTTTGCCTTAAGGCTTTGCATCTTACTAAAGAAAATTTTTGCATATCAAAAAAGTCAAAAATGATCCAAAAAATGTTTTAAATTTTATTAAATTTTACCATTTGAATTTATTCATCCTCCCCCCAAATGATTGCAATACTTCTAGCACTATGCAAATGGTCATAACACTAGGTTGTAACCACTAGTCATAAAAGCATAGATTGTATTCCATGGTAGCATAATGGTCCATATCTTGTGGATGGATACTGATATGGGTAATGTAAGAATATCTTTGAGAAGGTTCCCTTATCCCATGTGACTAGTGATATGAAGCTCTTCATTCGCAAAGGACTCAATTGATGCATGGGTACAGCATGAAATTATCTTCTAGCATGTGTTTATAGGTAAGAGCAAGTACCAAGAAGGATGTGGGAGCAACATAGGTATGATCGTACTTAGACGTCTTAGTGGCACACCATTATTTTGCATTGGTCATGATCTAACATCCTTCTCATTCCCATTGTGCTAGTAGACTAAACCATTGTAGGAAGAACAAGAAATTAGTCTGTGTAAGGCCATCGATGTTGGCTAGTTCATCATTTGTGAGCTCCACATAGCTTTGTTTGAGGGGACTGATTAACCTTCCTTTTTGGGCATGTCTGTGTGAAACCTAAGTTGCAATAAGCTCCTCAACAATTGAAGTAGCCTTGGTGAAAATGAGTTCATATTCTTGCAACAAGCATGGTAGAGACCTCACATCATGTGCAGTGTTTTCATGAAGGAGGCCTAAGTTAAGTCATTTGTAGCTATGAGCGAATAGAGTGAAAGTGTTATTGAGCCATTAAATACATATGATGATGTCATTGTGAGTATTCACAGCCATGTCGATAGCTAGTTCCAAGAGAGACTATCTCTCATAAGAAGGTCTGAGACCAAGAAGGGCATCTAGCTTTTTGTGGTGGGCTGATCTGATCAAGTGGTATGGGCACTTTGCTCTAACTTGTCATAATCCTCTCATAAGCATTGAATTAAGGGTGCTATTACACATAGGTAAGGGTCAGCAATCCACTGTGTGGTTTTGGTATACTGAATGAGATTGGGGCACAACTCAGTGGTCATCACCATTTCCTCATGATTGGGGACAATGACTCCGTGGGCTTCCAACAACTCATTGGGCTGCGATCCCAAGATTTTATGCATGTAGGGGCTTGGCATCCCAAGATTTTATGCATGGAGATATTCGGATAGATTTGCATGTCAGCTTTGGCAACCAGATGAGCCTGTTGCCAACACAATAGCCTTGTGCTTTGAGCAAGCTTTAGAAACCCACCAAGTCAGATGTGTTGTACATTGTTTCTGCATCACCACCATAGTTGATTGTCAGTCCATGCTGAGGACGAGAGTGCTATTAGGCACCTTACCTTTTCTTATTCCATGTTGGTACCCACCATTAATGGCTCCTATTGGGTGGATAGATCTGACTAGTCAGCCTATTGTGGTTTGCATGAATCTTGAGCAACTCATTGAGGAGATCATCATTACTCTTTTAAGGGGTGAATTGGGATGTGAGGGGAGTATCAGTGGTAGCGTCTTCTTCATTAAGGCATTAGTACCCTTCTAAAAGTTGTGTGATAATCTTGATGCTGGATAGCTCTAAATGGATACATTGTAGTTTAAGGTCGATTGCACACTTGGTGATTCATTTAAACATGTGTCCCAATAGTATTTCATCATCAATTCCTTCGAATTTAGGGAGGATGGTGGGTAGACATTCAACCTCAATGGTTATGGTGATCTAACATTTCCCTAATAATACATAAGGAGATCCCCCATATGGATTTACTAGCTAGTATTTGTGTCTGAAAAAGTCACTCTAACTCAAGAAAAGTGGTTAGTCCACACTACTCATTCCTCCCACCTTTCTTGGATAGCTATTCTTAGACTCAAGATAAAGAATTCTATAGGCATGATTGCATCTATGCTGTATGTTACTCTAAAGGGTGTTTGGTTGCTCGCCATTTTTAGGCTATCCAATATGCCCATAGAACGTGAGTTTATTATCCCAATTTCTCCAAGAAGCCATGTCAATTTGGTTCATGACATTGATCAACATTTTTTTGTGGAATCTGCCAAGTCATTGGCTTGGGGATAGTAGGTAAAGATGTTCTGTGAATGATCATAAAGGTGAACAACAAGTGTGCAATCACCTCATGAATGAAGTGGGTGCCTTGGTCACTAACTATCTCAATTAGATAGCCAAATTGAGAGATCACATGTTTCCACCATAAGAATTTTGTTGTGGTCCTTGCATCGTTCTTTCTGGTAACTCTAGCTTCTACCCACTTGGTTAGATAATATGTGGCAACAATGTTGTATCTTGCCTGTGAGTATTACGCTATAAGGCTTATAGGTCCAACAAAATCAATTTTCCATTTTTCAAAAGGTTGCCTTGCTATATTACTAGGTTAAGCTCCATTCTATCCTTTTTTATTAGAATTTTGCTACATTGGCACTTGTCACAATGCTTCACAAACTTTGCAACGTCATGAAACAAGGTAGGCCACCACAACTGGGATTGCAAGGATTTTCGAGTAATGAAGTCTCCATAAAAATGACCTCTCACAATTCATGTGTGAATTAATAATTCATGCATCTCATGTTCACAAGCATAGCTTCTTAACAACCCATTTTGGCCTAAGTGATACAATTTTCATGTGATCAAATGGTATGGTTGTGCTTTGATCATCAGGTTTTGTGATGTAGTTTGGTTTTTTTGTTAGTGTATCCAGTATTCCTTTTTCTAATACCTCAACAACATCATTTGCCTAGTAAGGAGTGATATCAATATTAAAAAGGTCTTCATCTTTCAAAATCCCAAAGAAATGAGCACCTGGTAGGCCATCTGATGGGAGGAGGAAAGCTCATAAACCACCACACAAGGGTGAAGAAGGCATGCAAACCACAAAGGAAGATGAAGACAATGATCACTCTCCACCACTTGACAATGCTTGAAGTTGGACTTCTTCAATCCATTCTCAAAACCCTAAAAATCTTCTTTAATCCCATCAAACCTCCTGATTCCAAGCTCTCTTCCATCTTACTCTCTTCACCCTGTTGCCTCTTACCCCCGTGGTAGACTTTTGACCCCAAATGCTCTGACAACATAAATAGCAACCCCTATCATTTTCTTTGTGGATCATCATGCTTTGTTGTACCTTGTGAATAAGCCTTGCACTATAGGGTGCATAGTTAGATGGTTATTTCTTCTCCTTGAATTTGACTTCTTAGTGGCTATGCAAAAGTAAAAACAACATTACATAGCCAACCTCGCATTTCTAATAATGGGGAGCTAATTGAAGAGGGCATCATACTAGCACCCAGTTAGTTTCTTGGATGGCTCTTGGACAAAGTTGATGATGCCTATCAAACCTTCTCTTGTTTTTCAATCTTGCTTCCTTTAACCTTTCAATAGATGTCTTTACATCTTCAAGCTGCCTTATTTGCAAAATCAGCAACTCTTCTCTACTTATGCCCTCTTCCCAAGGCAAGATACTCCATGTGATAATAGAATCTTCAATCAACATGATTGGTTGCTACCCATACATTAGTTCAGCCAGCATATATTGTGTTACTGCACTATGAGTGGTCTTGTCAGCCCATAATCCAAATGGAAACATTCTAGGCCATTCTTTGATCTTCCTTGTGCAAGACTTTGCCAAAGCTTTGAGAATAGGTTGATGCCCTCTCTCACTTTTGCCATTTGCTTCAGGATTTTAGGCTAAAGTTAAAGCAAGCTTGATACCCAATCGTGAAAAGAAGTTACAAGCCTCATCCACATCCAATTCTCCTCTATCTGCAACCACTTTACCAACACAACCATACTTGTTAAAAACTTCTTCCAATAAGAACCTGCAAACTGCTTGTGTAGTCTTTGTACTAAGAGCTTGACCTTCCACTTGAATTGTCAAGTCTTCTCGTGCAAGCACAAGATATCTCATATTACATAAACATATAGGCATGGTAACCAAATCAACTACCCATTTGTAATGCATAGACAATGGATAGGTTGGTTGCAACCCATCTCTATGCCTTACTATGGAATACATCTGACAAACACTACATGATTCCACATAATGCTCCATATCTTTATACATGTTTTGCCACCAATACTTCTCTTTAATCTTGGCAAATGTGCCCCAAACTCCTCTATGTCCAACCCACAAGTTTTCATGAAACTCTTGCATCACCCGTTGTTGAGAAGCCCTATCTCATAATACACGTACTAGTTCTCCTCTCTTTTTCTTTGCATTCTTCCATAAATATCCCTCTTTCAAGAAAAACCCATAAGCATTTCTTTTAATCCTTTTGAATTCAACTTCAGACCACTCAGCCTTCTTTGTCATGAGGCTAAGATATTGGCCTAATCATCCTCATACAACTCTTCCAAAAATTGTGTTTTCACTGAAGCATAACACTGATGATGATTTCTCTTTATCGCCCATCTCTTCTTCATGGTTGTAAGTTATTTTCTTACTGCTGAAATCCATGTTACAATAGTTGTACCTGCAATAATAGCATATTCATCTCTTGCTGTCAAAAAGTCGTTTTCAACACCTATCACATCATCCTCTTCATCTTCCATCAGCTCCTCTTCATCTTCAAACCTTGCTCATGAAAGCATGTCAGCCAAGGGATTTTCTCTACCTGCAATATGCTGAAAATTAGGGTTAAGTGACTTTATATATGCAATCCACCATAACATGGCAATATCAGGAATTGAGCAATTTGCTATGATGCCCAATAGAGGTAGACAATCAGTCTCTACCACTACATGAGCTCCCATAAAATACTCCCTATCACAATTAAGGGCTGTCACTACACCCCAAAGCTCTCTTTTGACTTGGGAATACAGTCGTTGCCGTTCATTGAGGACCTTTGCTCCAAACCGAATGGCATATCTATTCCCATCAGCATCATCCTGACCCACTACTCAACCAATGCCAATTGGACTTGTATCCACAGTGAGAATAATAGGCCGCCCATTCTCATAATTTGCTCTCTTTAGCATTGGGGCTGAAATCAATAAGCTTTTTAACTTCTGAACTACCTTCGTATGATGTTGTTTTCCCCACCAAAACTTTTGCCCTTTTCTCAAGAGCTAATATAGACTTTCAACCACATGAGCAAAATGCGGAATCCATATCAAGTAAAAGACACATGCACCCAAAATTCTTCTCACCTCGGACACATTCGAACATGTCTCCGGCATCCTGCTTATGGCATCAATCTTTACTGGTGAGGGCTTTCTTCCATATGGTCCACACATGTGCCCAACAACCAATACTTCCTCCACTCCAAAAACTGCTTTTTCTCTTGACAGAGTCAAATGCACATCTTCAAGATGGCTCAAAATCCTATCACAATCGGCAATATGATTGACCACAAATCTTCTTCATCCCTGCTCATTCAACTCTTCATTCTTCTCATGGATATCACATCCTTTGATCAGCACATCATCAAGAAAGGGTAAGGTCAACTAAGGAATATACTCCCTCAAAACTTTATGCATAGCATTCATCATATGCGGCATCGAATCGATTGCTCCCTGTGGAAGCGTTCACATCCTAACCAATCCAAGTGGTGTCTTCATGGTAGTGATATCCCGACTTTCTAATGCAACCTGGAACTGATCATATCCTGAATATAAATCTCCCATAGAGTAAATCACCTTGCCTGCAAATGCTTCTGCAAATTCATTCACTATCGGGCTTGATCTAACATTCCCTATGGTGACTTTATTAACCGGTTGTAAATCATGTATAAACCTTAAAGAACTATTCTTCTTTAGAACAATAAACCACCGATTTGAATATGGAGTTGAAGAGGGCTCCAAAATCCACATCGTGATCTTCTCATTCAAAAGCTCCAACAACTTAAGCAAATATGCCCAAGGTACTAGAATAGGCTTTAAATTCCATGGCACATGAGATACTGTAAAGATCACCACATGTGCAACTATGGTCAACACATCCAATTTCATCTGGCTGAAATGCAAGGGCTTTCCCATGCCTTGCCAACATCTGCAAGAAATAAGCTCTTTCTGCAGGTAAAAGAAAGCTTGTATCACCAATTTTCAGCTTTTGTAAAGTTTCAATTGTAAATTTATGTCGTACTCCATGTGGGTCCTATAAACTAGGCTATTGAGCCACTTTTTCAGCCAACCCATCACTTTCAGGTGGTAAAGGCAGAGCCACAAGCTTAACCTTCGTTGCAACTATTTTGTACTTTGTATCCACCCTTGCTTCAACCCTATTTTGTAGCTCATAACATTCACGCTCAGTAAACGCTTGAATGACTTTATACATCTCTAAAGTGTCAACATAAATAACCTCTTTTTCTGCTCTGTTTTCAGCATTAATTGCTGCAGAAATTTCAGTCACTATATCAACATCAACTAGCCCTAAGAACAGCCTTGAAATACCTTCATTTGTAGCCATCAAACCATATGTCTTCAACTCTTTTTTAGCCCATCCTACATATTTCTTTTCAGTCCTGCATATGGCTGAAATATTCTTAAAACTACCAAGAATACATGCTCTCCATTCTTGTAACCCAGACACAAACACAGTTTCTCCTTTTCTTGGAGGCATAATTATCTTTCTAGAGGCACTGCCATAGCCTCCACTTATAGCAGTGCTGTCTAAAAACCCCTAAACTCTCGTGCATTAGCCTATCCCAATTGCAAGGATGATTCACACAGATAGTGAGAAATTGTATTGCCTTTGTATTATCTTTATTTTGAAACCATCATCCAAGGCTTTTGTTTCTAGTCTTGATTCTGAAATATAGAGCTGCCCCGAAATCATAGGATAACTACATGAATCCTACACAAAAAAATGATATTCGTCTCCCTAACATTTCCGATAGTCACGGGTACATTCAGACAAGTTGCATAAAGATCCTTTGATGAATTGTTTGTTGCCCGCACGCGCCATCCCCAATTGGCCATCCTCCATCCTCATACAAGTTGCATACCATAACATTGATTTCGGAACCATGATCCAAGAGAGCTATGCAAGGTGTCTCTCTTTCTCCCACTTTAACAATTGTCTCTGTTGTAGCACGAGCCCAATGCGTTCGTGAATAATGACTGCTTGGAATAAAATGAGCATCTTCTTCTTCATGTCCTTGTTGATGGTCATCCCTATCATACATAGCCTTCTCTCATGCTTAATGCTGCCCATAATACCATTTTCAGCTACAAGCTTACTGTCTACACTTCCATTTAACCCATTTTTAGCATCAGCCTATTCCAAAACATCATTACATGCATCATCATATTCCCTCTAAAGATGTTTCTCTATGTCTTTGTCAACTTGCATCAATGCTTGCAAAACTTCACCATCAAACTGTCTTTTTCGTTTCAACATATCAATTATTGCATCATGAAATTCACGCTTTGCAATTCCAAGAACTTCGCCAAGTGTGAATTCCACTCTACTGCCAAGTATGCGATCTTCCAAGACTTTTTTAAGGTTTGTGGCAGTCTCAAGATCTGATTGTAACCTGTAACCAGGTTGCTTGCCCCTTTTCTTCCCTTCTTGTTTCTTCTCTTGAGATGCATCCTCCATAACATACTCAGGTATGACTTTTTCAGCCTCTTTCTGCTGCTCCATTTTACTTCATGTTATGTGTTTAGATGGGCCTGAAGAGGAAGGACCAGCAGTGTCCTCATCTCTTCTTCTCTACCATATCTTCCAACTCTTTTGCATGCCACATTTCCAAAATTTGGCTCTATTGGAAGATTAGTTTCTGTTGCATGTATTTTTCCATCTTTCCAAAAGACTAACCTTTTTGCTTCCGCTTCACTGTAGGCTGTATAATCTCACTTTTCATGATGTAAACTGTCACACCAAATGCATCTCTTCTTGTATCCTTCTCTATACGGTCTTTGGGTTGTTGCCCGACTCTTCTCTTCTACCTTGACATCCAATTTTTTTACCTTTGCATTAATTTCTGTCAAATTTAGCCTCAAATCATGCATGCCTTTGATTAATTCATCCATAGCATCACTTTTAAGAGCCAGACCAATAGGTATAGCCGGTTGTTCTTCCATAGCTACAGGTGCCTTTTGGCTGCAATTTTAGTCCCCTTCTGAGCACTGGCAGGTGTGGTGCCTGCACCCCATCTTAATTTCATCCACTCTCTCTTTACCAACATATGCATTGCTTCAGTTACATTAGTCCAGTCTGATTTTAGTGTCATTTTAGAAGAGGCACCTTCTAAATGATCAGTCAACTTCTCTTGCAAGGCAGGATCTACAGCCTTCAGAAACAAATCAATTTTTTGACTCTCCAATGATTGTTGCTCATCGGCATCTAACTGTGCATACCGACTTTCAAATTCACTGAGCAAAGCTGTAGTAGCCAACCCTTTATTGGGCTTTTCAATCCAATCTATAAATGTCTTTTTAACTACCAATCTTGCATCTTCCAAGAAAAACTATTCTCTTAAAGTTTTCTTAAAAGATGCCCAATCAGTATCTCTGCTATATAACTCATTAATCCGATCGTGCAAAGCATGGATGGCCAAACGGGAGAAATACCAACTCCATGCATATTGTGGTACCCCATGAAACAACATCTTTTCTTCATACAATCGGATGAAGGCTGAGACATTATGACCTTTAAACTGTTTCAATTCTTGTCCCACTGCTTGTAATGCATTCACAGTTAAGGAATCAATTATCATTTGTTGTAAAGCATCATGTAGAGGGAGCTCACGCTCAATTTCCAAGACCCACGGACCGCTTATTTTTCAAGCATTTCAAGTGACCACTAATGGCTATCTCTCACCTAGCCAATGCGACGTCGATCCTACGAGTGTAGTGAGCTTACCTTGATGCCGAAATGAGTTGCCTCCTCTCTCGCACTCACTGGTAGCTCCACGATCCTATATGCTAGCTCAAGCATCCTCAAGCCTCCTCCATCTCCAAGCTCCATCCACCATAGCCACGCGCGCGTGAAAAGAGAAGAGAAGAGAAGAGAAAAAGAGAAGAGGAGATGGTGAAGAGCTTCACCCTCTTGATCCCTCACTCCCACACACTCACTCCTTCACACTCTCACACTCCCTCTCTCAAGAGCACACACAAGCAAGGAGAAGAGAAGAAGAGAACTCTCACACACTCACTCCCTCACACTCTCACACTCCCTCTCTCAAGAGCACACACAAGCAAGGAGAAGAGAAGAAGAGAAGAAGAAGAGAACTCTTGTTAGCCACACACCAAAAGAATGAGCTCTCATTCACTTTTTGAACTTTATATACAAAACCCTAAATTCCCATGGGCACCCATCCCTTTTTTACATGACCGACCGTTGTGGCAAGGTCCTTTTTCTATTTCCCTCTTCTAGCCTTATGCCTCTAGCCTACACCCGGCGCTCTTTTACAAGAGTTTTTAGAGCTTTTTGAGGCACCTTTCATTTAAAATTGCGCTTTTTGCCCCAGCCTAGCTTTAGAGACCGCTTGAATGTATTTGCTCTTTTTTCATCTTTTTTTCACTTTTTCCTTGATTTCTCCGCCATCTTGACTTAGGGTTAACATTACCCACCTCCAAGATGGGTGCCAGTCCCATGGCACTTCTGGCTGTTGTTGGGGAATGGTAGACAGTTGGCAAATTGTTCAGGTGAGGGTAGGGCCATATGTAGACTCGGGTGCTTGTGGAAGCTTGGTAATGATGTTTGTCAGAGAAGCCAATTGGATGCCAAGTGGATGATGGCTGAAGTTGGTGGTTTGTCGCCTTTTGTAATGTCTGAAAGGAGAAGGTGCAATGCGCTACCTAAGGGGAGTATCTACCTTATTGTGTGGTGCATCGTGCTTGTGCTCGTGGAATGGGGAGGTGGATCCCCAACCACAGGCAAAGCCTAGGTGACGTCCCACACTTGAGGACCCCATTCATGCAAAGGGAGGTGCAATGCAAGTAGCTTAGGGTGACAAGTCTAACCATAGGCGAGTGTTACCTCCCTAGGTATGTCCTGCCCTTGATGGGCCCTAAGCGTGAAGTGGGGGATCAAAAGGGCTAGGGGGTTAGGAGCGGATTAGCCGACCGAAGCCATCAAGCACGCCTAACTTGAGGACCCCTAGGTGCAGTGATCGTGTTTTATGTGGTGCTAAGTGCTTCTTCAAGTGACTCGTTCTTTCCATGTCCTTGTGTGATGTTCTTCTTGCTTTTCTTTTTCTTCTTTTGCTTCTTCTTCTTTTTTCTTTTTTCTTTTTAAATAAGTATTACACTAGTAGGATGATAGCCAGTGCCTAATTCTCATCGCTTGAATTAGGTGGAGCGGGTTGGATGGATTTGCTCAAAGATTGCCAGCTCTGCATGTATCCTTTAAGATTCATACGAATGTGGAGTGGTGGTGGAGAGGAAGGGATGATTACATCTAGTGAATTGGTTGTCATTCATGTCTTCCAGGAGAGCTAGGTAAAAAGAAGGGAGGAGGCTAGCCCTCATCATCAGGCGCGCCATGGCACAGCTGTCGATGGCGTTAGGATCAAAGAAGAGGGGAGGCATGCCATGTTCTTGCGGAGTCGGGTCCTGCTTAAGTAATAATTTAATAAGCCTAAGATAATTACATGTAGTTATGAAGGCTGGATCAAGGCAAGAGGAGAAGTCGACGAGGAAGCGAGTCATGGAGTCATCCAAGCTTTCCGAGTTGAAGATGAGGGTGTGTTCAAAAGAAACAACATTAGAGTTGTAGATAATGGGAAAATCATATCGCCCGTGGAGGGTGGCATCAAATCCACTCCTACCCTATGAGGGTATGCCATAAACGTGGGGTTGTTTCTCTCGTAGGGCAGGGTGTTGCAAAAAGCCATCCAGGCGAGCATGCTGATGTCGCACACCCGCCTCCTCCATAGGAGCTAGCAGCTATAACCTTGCACGGAATGTGGCACTTCAAACACTTTATTTTGCCAGAATTCGGCTTCTTCAGTGCCCCAAAGAGTGGGGTTCTTCTCTCTTTCTTCCAGCCACTTTTGTCCTAGCCGACTACCAATCCCAATCACCTCCTCCATCACCTTGAGTGGTAAGACCCTCCGCAGGCTATTCAGCATGAGAAAGCTGAAAGTGAGTGGCTCTTTTTCTCTTTCCTATCACTCCCAAACTACCAATTCTGCATGGAATCCTATGGGAATGTCATCAAGGCATGGTGGGAGGGGCACGGACAGCTGCATGACTGGCTTGGCCCTTAGCTGCTTCCTGGTTTCTTCTACTAATTTTTTCCTTCTTTCCCTGAGCGCGGCTTGTCTTTCCGCAGATGTGTCGACCAGTTGTTGCTCTTGGGAATGCAGTGAGGGGGGCTATGAGATCACCTCTTCTCTAAACCTTCCCATATTGAATTGAATTTTAGCTTCATCCCCTTGCAGTCTCCTTGTTGTGTTCCCTCTTCAAACCCTATCACATCAATTTCCTGGGGGGGTTAGGCCGGCCAGTAACAGGTACTTTCATTGATCATCCAGGCTCAGCTTAACCTCCGCAGGTTGGGGTGGCATCTACAGCCCTGTGTGCAGAGCTCTACGTGCGATACTGAGTTTCTTCTTAACCACCTCCAATGACTCTCCTTCTTCTGGGTGGGTGGTGTCCATCAGTGTATCTAGGAAGGCCTTTTGCTGGGTATTAAAGGCTACCTGGGCAGCTTCTGCTTTGCTCTCTGCAAGGATCTTCTCTTTCTCTACTAGAGCCGACCTTCGTCCTGCTTTTTCTTTTTTGTCGTCTTTTTAACAAGTTTCTTTGCTATCTTCTTGCTCATCTGTTCCTTTTGTTCTTCCCCTTCTTCTTTACTATCAGTTCTGTCTCACTGGATACCTCTTTGTCCTGGTGAGAGGGCGATCTCTTGGGTATTTCTCCTTCTCCTTCCTCTGCATCCTGAGCCTATTTTACCACCTCCTGAATGAGGGCAGTCAAAATGCTTCCATAGCCAATGACTGAGGCTTTGGATGAGGCCTTCTTTCTTTCTGTGGTCTTGGACGCTAGGGAATCTCCACCTGCTGGTTTACTGCCCAAAGCTAGCGCTTTTGCCGCCTTGTCAATGGTCTTACGTACATAGTCATTCCAGTCGACTTCATCCAAGGTGCGAGCTGCCACATTCTCCAGCATAGGCACGCTGATTCGATGCATCAAGGAGTTGTAGTGCTAGGTGGAGAAGAGCGCATGCACTAGCTTTGCTTGTAGATGGGCTTCTGCATCAGGAATGTCCTAAATGCTGATGCCATCATTGGTCAACACTTCTTCCCTCTTCATCTTAAGCATGGCATAAACATCTCTCTTATGCTTTTTCTCTACCTTCGGCTCCAACCCCAATGCCTTCTCCACCAAGGCTGGGTTTAAGTGTATCTGCACCGGCTTGGCCTTTTCTCCCCTTCCCACCGTCACGATGCTGCACTCCTGGTTTGAATTGTACGTCCTAAGGAACTCCACACACTTCGTGTGGTCAAGCTCTTGTGCAAACTTCTCAAGGTACTTTGTGAGGTTGCACTGCTCGACAACTCTCTTGGCCGTTTCCTCCTTGGCCACCACACCCTCTATGTTATGGATGGTTCAAAATTTGAGTTGGTTGTAGGCGCGGTTTTCTAAGGTGATGCGATATTGCGTCCTTTCCTCCTCCGTGAATGGGAGTCGGTGGGCACAGTCTTGCTGCGACATCTTTCATTCCTATCATGAACCCAAGTTTTCATTAGTGCTTTCAAAATAATAATTTGCTGGAAAAGAAAGACTCTATGTGTTTATTGAATGAAAGCATTAAAATCCAATGTAGATTCTTCCCTTCAGATCTGACTTTTTTTCCCTTTATTTCAAAGTTCTCGTGGCATTTTCCCTACCTCACTCGTTTTTTACGTGTTTATGCATTTGCTTGATTTTCCTTGGTTTTGGTTTGATTCACCTTACCCCCCTCCCCTTCCACCTTGAGAAGAATCCTTCCTAGGATTGAAAGTTAGGAGGTCAAGGGCATTTTGCAATGTGGTCTAGGATTTACTTACGTAGGAGCCAAGTATAGAAATTGGGATTGTACTCTAGCTGAGCTGCACGGTCTAGATCAAAGGGTCGAATGCCTATGTGTGTGATGTATATGAGAACATCTGTTAGGAAGTCACCGGAATTGACATGGCTAGCAATATGTAACTCTTCCTCAGTCAATAGGCGATCAAGGTAAGAGTGTCCTTTGATATGATCTTCCATGGGTCAGCCAACAAAGAGTGGTTAACACTCTATACAAGGTTGGTGCGACGTAAGTAGGGTCATACTCCGTTGTTTTGATTATGCGGCGCTGCTCAACATTGGTCATTATTTGGCATCCTTCAACTTCCCATTGCAATCAAACAGTGTACCAGTGCCTTAAGAACGAGGATTCAATATCAGCAAGTTTTGATAATTCTGTGATTTCTTGGTCAGTATTGGTAGAAGTGATTCATTTATCATAGGATGTGATGAGGCACTGTTTGATGGCCTGCTCTTTGGATATCTTGCTGGTGAGCAATTCAGCTGCGGAGTTAGAGGCTTTTGTGAATGCAAATTCAAACGTCTCCCAAGAACAAGGCATCGTTCATTTGCAAAGGGTTCTTGCAATAGGCCTAAATCCAAGCGATCATAGCTCAGAGCTAACGACATGAAAGTGGCATCAAGTCATCTAATGCAATCAACCACATCCTCCTCTATGTCCTTAGCCAGATAAGCAGCCAATGTTAAGAATGATTTCCGCTCATAAGGGGGTCGAAGGCCTGTTAGCGGTTGGGGTTTGATAGAACTAGAGCCTTTGACAACAAATAGTTGCGGTTGCGGGTGTTCTTGAGATTGCGATTAGACCTCTTGAATTAGGGCTGAGGTAGTAGCAGTGACGTCTAACGGACTGATGCCTTCGATATGGATCAGGGAAGTCTGAGCAGCTCTATCGGGTGTTGATTCATGTGTGATAGTGTTTGTCGTTTGGGCCGATAGTCTTGTTCGACTTTCTTAAGCATATGTGATGGGCATATGTGCGGATGAGCTTGATGGATATGGGTCTTGAAAGCACTGCGGCTTCTAGCTTTGAGGTTTTATGGGGCTTGGTCTGATCAAACTTGAGGGCTGCATGGGAGTAGTGCCTCCGGCCGTGCGGGCCTTAGGGATCCATATCCAAGCATTTCCCTCATAGTAGCCTTGCGCATGCAAGAGGGCTTTAGGGACCCATCTTGGCTTGATCATGCATCGATTTCTGTAACTACACCTTGGCCTCCTAGGTTTAGAGTCTCTGGTGTTATGAGGATGTGAGCTCGACTCCTAGGCGGAGGTTGCGGTTGCTTGGGCCTCCATTGAAGCCTAGGCTGTTGGACCTTAGCCTTTGCTACTATGAGCGGCGATTCTAGAGATTTGGTGGGTGGTGGCCGAGCACTACCCCCTCCTTAGACTTGGCTGCTAACATTTCTACCAGTGGTCTTGCGGAATTTGACAAGGTCGCGCAGCCCTTGCTGAAGGCTGTAACAATGTGAACGTTGCCTATGGCAAGGTGGATACGCTGCGATTCATAATCAACATTGCAGTGAGTTTGCTTCTTGAGTGTTCGCCCTAGTAGCGATTCCGTGCCTGCGTCTTTAGCGTTTGGCAACACGTAGAAGATCATTGGTACAATCTCAGACTCGATAGAAATGGCGGCCCCGCACTTGGTGAGAAGTGCATATGAGCGGCCCCCATATGGGCTTAAGTTGTCATTGGTGGGCCGTAGTGAGATGGTTTGCCTAGTTGGGTCCAATGATCATGAGTTAAGACATTGAAGTCTCCTCCCTCGTCGATCAAGGCATTGAAAGTGCATATTTGCTTGGCAGTGACCGTGATGTGTAGATATGCAGGTTCTACGGCTTCCTCATCCTCATCATCCATTTCAGTGATCGTGGCTACTCATACTTTGACAAGGGGTTCTAACATTGGTGGCTCATGTAGAGGATGCGTGGGAGGGTAGTATTTCTTGACATAACTGCCATTGAAGAAGCCTATGCCCTCACCGTCTAGAGTCTCGAGCTCAACGTTGCCGATTCGGCTGATTGTACGAACTTTGAAAGGTCCAAGACCTCTAAACTTCATTTTTTGCTTATGCCCCTTAACTGAGTACACGAGTACTAAGTCTCCCTGTTCAAAATCGCACTACTTGATGTGCTTGTCAAACCAGCTCTTGCGTCGAGCCTTCTCACATATGAATGCATGAGTGGCTAGAAGACGAGTTTCCAAGAGGCATCCGAGCTCAACTAGGCGTTGCATCCATGCCTCCTTTCCTTCCCATCGTTCCTAAAGTGCTATTCTCATGCTAGGAACGAAGAACTCTACAAGTAGTATTACTTCAATTTCGTAGGTCAACCTAAAGGAAGTCTGGCCGACAACCATTTTATAAGCTGTACGTAAGCCCACAAGGCTACCATCAGCTTGTTATCCCAGTCGCTGCGCGAAGAGAGACTACTTTGGTCAGGACGTTTACAAGAATCTTATTCATGGATTCCGCCTTTCGATGGATAATTAGAAAGGTGGATAGAAGATGTGCTATCACTTCATTGATGAAGTGTGTGCCGCCCTGGTCACTGACTAGTTCGACGAGGTAGCCGAATCGTGAAATCACCTGCTCCCACAAGAACTTGGCAGTCGTTCTAGCATCATTCTTTCGTGTCGCTCTCGCTTCTGCCCATTTTGTTAGGTGGTCTATGGCCACAATGATGTATTTGGCCTGTGAATACTGTGCAGCTGGGTTGATGGGTCCTACGAAGTCAATTTTCCATTTTTCAAAGGGTTGTCGTGCAATGATCGGGGCCAACTCCATTTGATCCTTGCGAATCAGGACCTTGTCGCTGACACTTGTCACAATGCTTAACGAATCGTGATGCATCACGAAACAGCGTTGACCACTATAGTTGAGACTGCAGCACCTTGCGGCCTATCGTGTCTCCGCTAAAGTGCCCACCAGCGATTCCACTGTGCACCTCTGAGAGCACATCGTGCATCTCATGCTCGCACATGCATCTACGCAACAGTCCGTCTTGCCCTCATCGATACAGCTGGCCTGCTAACTGGTAGGGTTGGATCTTGAAAATGAGTCGCCTAAGTCTTGCCTTTTCTATCGGTCGCTCAAGCAGTCCATACTCAAGCACTTAGACTATGTCATCTGCCCAATATGGCGTTAGATCAGCCTTAAATAAATCTCTCTTGCTAGAAAGGTTAAAGAGATGGGCATCTGGCAATTCATCGGCAATGCCTTCTCTAGCGGCCTCTCCCGTGAGGATGCGTGATATATGGTCAGCCATGTAGTGTTGTTTTCCTTTCCGTATAACCATAGAGAAGTCAAACTCCAAAAGCAGAAGGAGCCATCAAGCTATGCGTCCTGTAGCACAAGGTTTATTCACTAGATATAGCAAGGCTTGATGGTCCACAAAGAAGGTAAAGGGTGTAGCTAATAGATAATGCATGAATTTCTTCACACCAAACACCATGGCCAAGCCCTCTCTCTCTATCATCGAGTAATTCATTTCCATCTCAGTGAGTTGTCTGCTAACAAAGCTCAATGGGTAGTCCAAGTTGTGTTTGCCAGGTTGGCACAACACTGCCCCCACAACAAATTTTGAGGCATCGATATGCACGTGGAAGGTAATGGTCCAATCTGGGGCTCATAGAATCAGTGATGTGGTTAGAGCCTCCTTCAACTCTCCATATGCTCGTTGGCATGCTTCACTCCATTTAAAGACAATTAACAGCTTGTATAAAGGTCTGGCAATCAACGCGTAATTCAACACAAACCATCCATAGTATCCCGTATGGCCTAAGAAGCATTGAACTCCCTTATAGTTAATTGGGGAACAATAACGCTGACTTCGAGAAGTCAGTGGCAATGTCATTCTTTGACACCACACGCCCTAGGATGCATCCATGCTTCACCCAAAACTGGCACTTTAAGGGGTTCAGCGAGAGACGATATAGGTGACACCGCTCAAAGACTGCTCAGAGTTTGTCTAAGTGTTCTCTCCACGTCGAGTGAACACACAAGTCACCTACGAAAACTTTCAACTCTTTGTGAAGCATGTCTTTAAATATGGCGCACATGAGGCATTGGAAGGTTGCGAGGGCATTAGTCAACCCGAAGGGCATGACTATGTAAGCAAAGATGCCCCACTCAGTAGTAGGTGAAGGCAGTCTTATGCCTGTCGGCAGGATGCACTTGCACCTGATTGTATCCCAAGAAGCCGTCCAGAAAACTGTAGGCTTCCTTGCCAGCCACTCTTTCAGGCATGTGCTCGGTGTATGACAATGGATAGTTGTCCCTCTTCGTAGCAGCGTTCACCTTCTTGTAATTGATGCACACTCTGATTTTTCTATTCTTCTTCATGACAATGACTATGGGCGATACGCAGTCCGTGTGCTCAATTTCGTAAATGAATCCTGCTCTCATCAGCTTGTCAATCTCTTCCTTGACCGCGTGAGCATGTTTTGGATTCATAGGGTACGGTCGCTGCTTGACCGGCGTAGCATCTAGCATCATGGGTATGTTATGAGTCACTACATTGAGATCTACCTCCTTAAGCTCTTCTAAGGACCAAGTGAATATGTCTATGTACTCTCGCAAGAAAGTGACAAGACTCGTTTTCTCTTCCTCAGTCAAGTCATCGGCAATGAAGACTGGTCAGGGTGTCTCCCCTTCCTAGACTAGGTTCACCTCCTTAACCTTGGCTAGTCCCTCGATTGGTTCACTCGTTTGCCCTTGGTGTTTGGCACCCAACAGGATCACTATCCTATCCCCTTTCTTGAATTTTGTAAATCTTTTAGGGAGGTCTTGCAGTTTTCTCTATTCTTCCGTTCGTGTGTCCTTGGGTTGTTTTATCATTTCCTCTTTCAACCGTCAGCACCTCAAGTGGACCGGTAGGTCCCCCTCTGGTCTTGGCAGGCCTAGGTATCTCTAGGTCACAATCCGAACTTACCTCCGACTCAGAGTCGAACTCCCCATCTTCGTTAGAAGAGGTGGTCTCCCCTAGTGGTCGCAACTCAGATGGTGACTCTGTCCTAAGCACTGGTGTCATACCGGATTGGGCTAGGCCTGCTTGATCAAAATCTATGGCTCCTACGTGTTTCAACTAGGTGCGATCACAATCGATACACATGACCCCTCACTCCATCCTAAAGGCACTCTTTTTCTGCGGCTTGTAGTCTGCCCGTATTTGTTCTATTTCCCGTCCCTCAGTGTCATATTCTATGGTATCCATCTTACCCTTGCTTTTGTCTCACTGAAAGATTGACAGTCTTTGTATTCGTTGTTGGAGTCCTCTTCGTCAAACTGCTCATCATCTCCTAGGTCTTGGTATATCTCTTGTCTTTGATCGGGGATTAGGGCCCAGTTGTACATGAGGTTCAAGTAATGCACCCTGGTCCATTGCGACTTGGATTCGTCTAAGAGATCCTAGAGTGGTTTGAAGTTTGCTGCTGGATTGCCAGCTAGCTTGCCGTTAAATATTCCAGAATCTCTTGGAGTTCCCTCTTGTTATTTGGCACTTGGAAGGTGACAGGTTTAGGTCTCCCCTAAAGGGTTCTTGCCATCATGCAAACTGGTACGGAGGGTGCATCTTTAGACTTACCAATTGTCTTGATGGCTTGCTCATATACCTCATGATCTGAGAATGGCAGGTCGATTGTAGCAAGGACATGCATCCAATCTCGCTCGTCCTCTGGGCATGGAATATACTTGGTCAAGGGTCCATAGGACTTCTTGACTTGAGCATTCCCTTTAAGCATCGCGGAGATGGCATCCAAGTCGACTAGTGAGGTCTTCCAGGTGTCCATCTCTACCCTCACGGCGTCCGTTCTATTGCCAAGGAAGATTAAGTCGTTACCCCAATCTTCGATGACTATGGCATTACGCATCCAGGGTCAGCCTAATAGGATATCGTAGTACACACCCTTCATGACTATAAAGTCAACCGAGAATTGGACACCTGCGATTTTCACTGGCCAGTTTTTTAGCACCCCGAATGGTTTCACTCTCATACCATTTGCTAGTGTGACATTGAACTTAGCAGTCTCAATAGGTGGGTTTTTCCAAGTCTGAAGCACTGTGTGGCTAAGCACACTAACCCCAGCTCCCGTGTTTACGATCCCCTTTCTCGTTGTGTCACCTAGGGCTAGGATCGGTAAGACTGCATGCATCTTGATGCCCTCCCAGAAGGCATTAACATGCAAGGACTTTGGCACAGAGTGCAGCATCAGAGTCAATATTTGTGTCTCTACATCATGGTCGTGCAGATCAGCATCTTGCTATCGTGATCCTTCAACCCACTCTTTCATGTCTTGCCATAGGGTGGGATGCTGCTTAAGCAGGTCTCCCAGACTTAGCGTCATAGGGGTGGTCACTAGCGTGGTAAGGAGGTCATTGGCTGCTCGTCTCTCTCCTAATCCAGATTGTTTGAGCCAATGGCCGTGACTGATTTACAGGCCTGTAGCATCAAGACTTGGCCTAAGCGGTACTACTTGTGGTGCGGTCACATCCCTTAACTTTGGTCGAGGGGGTGAGACTGGCATACTTATGCTAGAGTGATCATCGATCTCGTCCTCTAGGATGGGCTCAGCGTCCTTTAGGTGCTCTTGGGCCTCTTTCATCCATTCATTCACTTTCTCTATGGCCTCTAGTTGGCGCTTCGGATGCGGGTATTCCCCTACCTTAGCACTTCCCTTTTCGGCCGTCTTAGGGGCTGAAGTTTCTGCCTCTGCATCAGTGACCTTCTTTCCAGCAGGTATAGTAGCACTCTCAGTTTTCAGTGCAAGCTTAGCTTCAAGCCTCTTATTTCTCTGCATACGGCTCTTCTTCCCTATCGACGTTGCATTGAGGTTGCTAAGCCCTGGCAGTGATATGCCAGCCTACTTCGTCTGGGCACGAGTCATGACCCGCAATGGAATAGGTGTGGCCTCCCCATCGAGGTTCTCGACACCAAACAGTCCCAATGGGATAGATGGCACATTGGCTGAACTCGAAGATGGTTTTCGCTTTGGGTAGTTGACGAAGAGATGAGCGATCCCGCACTCAACGCACCTTAGGTCAGCTTTGTCTCTATTCTGCTGCTCCCTCTCAGGGCAGTGTGATGAGACATGCCATGGGTGACCACAAGTCCAACAGATGATTGGATCCTGCATCTGCCCTCCTAGGCCTCTACCTCGTCCTCTTCCTAATACCATCATCGGTACTAGTTGATAGTCCATAAGGACTGCATTGCCCTCGTCGTCATGTGAGACGTAAGGGTATACGTAAGTCTCTTCCTCATTTGGCTCTTCCAAATAGTGGAGTGGAGTGTCACTCGGTGGATGGGTCACGTAGGGACCAGGCGGTCTAGGTATGCCTGTAGGGTTTATGTCCATCCTAGGAACAGCCGGCTTAATGTCATTAGGTGCAGGAAGGGCCAATGGGGCTCCCATTCTGAAGAATGGATGCGGCCTATTCGTTAGGTAGGGCTAGTCATATGGTTGTGAGTATGGAAGTCTTCTTGGTAATCTATAATGCGCGACGTCATGACCGAACCTACCGCAGTTAGCGCAAGGTCTTGACCTAGGGTCTTGACACTCGGCTGGCAAGTGGTTTTCACCACGGTACACGCATTGGATGTGTGGGCACGTTGGTCATCTCAACATGTCTTGCAGCTTGGCTATCTCCATCTTTACATCAGCCAAGTCCTGGTTTGTCTTGGTGGCTTTCCCCTTATCTTGGGTGGTTGGGCCTGATCGTTCCCTAAAGGTTGAAGCTCTCTCTGAGCTCCATGAGTTGGTTTCTTCTAAGTTTAAGCTCCTGGAGCTTCTCTCTTTCAATTGGTCGTCAACTCTGATGGCTTCCTCAAAAACCCTAGCTAGTGCATCTTACTACAAGCTTGAGTTGCCTACCAAAGCCTTATACAGTTCCTCATTTCAAATCCTGCTTATGAATACAGTTGACACTACTCTTTCAGTTGGTCGTTCGCCCATAGGGATTCTCTTGAAGAAACTCCTCACGTGGGTCACGTAATTGCGAATGTCCTCATTCTCCTTCTGCTTGGCATTCATCAGTCACACTAGCAGATTGTCAAAGTATCTAGGCTTGGCAAATCTCTTGATGAAGAGATCCTTGAGGCCATTGAAGTTGGTTCGCTCTACAGCATCTAAACTCGTATACCAAGTCCTACCTTGTCACCTAAGCAGAGCCCGAACGCTTGAGAGTGCTGAGTCAGGTCGGTGAGGCCGTTGGCTTCGTAGACTTGCTCGAATTGCTCTATGAAACTGTATGGATCGTCATGGGATTGGTACTTGTCAAGCTGCTTCGCAACGATTGGGATTTTGGACTGGCTCTTGGAGCCTTGGTTTGCTCCTAATCCTACTAGCAGTGATGTCGCTAGTGATGCGACACTTTGCTCTGTTGTTTTGTTGACTAGCAGCCGCTTCATGAGAAGCTCGCTCAGCATTAAGTCTCCTTCCAGGGCTCTCTTGTGATCAGTTCGATTTCTACCGACTAGGTTCAGCACCCACTGTACCTCGTGCAATTCTGTGCTTTGCCTTTAGCTCCTAGCCTGCTAGTCTCTGTTGTACTCTACTATGTGCTTTGCAGTGCCTTGTGGGCTAGCTTCCTCTCCTCTTCTAAGTCTGCGATGATGGCATCTGTTGTCCTGTTGTGGTGCTCATACCGAGCATGCGCATCGTAGCTACTAACCAGCTGTCTGCTGAATCACCTCTAGGAAGACTCCTAAGTCGAGTTCCTCGTTCGGCCTGCGGTCTAGGTTTTCTTCTGCCATCGTCATGTTCTCATGCTCCACCAAGCTATCGATCAGGTTGAGTAAGTTTGTCAAATCCACCTCTTTGGCGCCGCTTGCTTGGTTCTACTCCATGTGTCGATAGTCTGTCTATGTCTTTTGGTCTTTTCCTATTGGTGGGTTCCTTGAGTTGTTTACTTGAGTGAGTTCCTTGACTTATTAAATACAATCCTCAATTTATCTCCTCTCAGTGTGTGTGTTCCTTCATGTGCACTTGTGCTCAATTAGGCTTTCAATTTTCCTTAAGTGTACTTCAAGTGCAGAAATTCAAGGTGACTGTGGCAAAAAATATCTAAGCATCTTACGCACTCTCGCTTCGTTTTGGGCCTAATAGGCTTGTCGATCAATTCTCTGGCCATCTTGACAGGGTTTTGGGTTTTCTTGCTATATTGCCTTGCTCCTCGTTCTTGGTCCGGTCAGGGTTTATGGCTAAGCAGGTTGTCTCTAGGACTCTAGGTCTCGCGACAACCTACGCAAGCTACTAAGCGGCTGCGCCTTACGACTTTGCCTATTCTTTGGGCCATAATCGAGTTCTGAGCGTCAGGAGGACTCGCGACAGGTTGTGCGGCTGAGCTCTAGCTGGGTCTGGTTAAATTTTTGGAAATTTTGGAAAAGTCCACACTCGACCCAACTTGTCCGAATTGCAAGGGCCAAATGGGTGACTTGGACGGGCCAAGGCGCACGGGCCAAGGGCCGAATGGATGACTCAGACAAGGTGGTCTCGGACGGGCCGAGGCACACGGGCCGAGGGCTGAATGGATGACTTGGACAGGGTGGACTTAGATGGGCTGAGGTGTTGACTCGGACCGGCCGAAAAGCTCCACTCGAATGGGCCGAGGGAGTCTACTCGGATAGGCCGAGGGAGTCTATTCGGATAGGCCGAGGGAGTCTACTCGGATGGGTCAAGGCACATGGGCTAAGGGCCGAATCAAGTTTGTCCAAGGGCCAAGTTTTGCGCGGGCCGAGGGCTGAATTGGGTCACTCGGACAGGCCGAGGGCCGAGTTTGTAAGTGGGGTTGAGTGATGTCACTCAGACAAGTCGAGTAGGGTTTTGGGCCAAGTCGACTGAAAGACAAGGGGCCGAGGGCCGATTCTGGGACTCGGTCCAGAAATCAGCCGCTCGAACAGGCCGAGTTGCATGCGACAAGGCAGCGCCGAGGCAATTTTGATCAAAACTAACAATTTAGCTAATCATTTCCCACACAACATTCCAGATCACAACTAGGATGCAAGGGGAAGTGATTGATATACCTGAAGCGATCGATAGGCTCTCCAGTGACCAAATCGAATCGATTCTCCGTGGGCTCTCTCTCTCTCTCTCTCTCTCTCTCTCTCTCTCTCTCTCTCTCTCTCTCTCTCTCTCTCTCTCTCTCTCTCTCTCTCTCTCTCTCTCTCTCTCTCTCTCTCTCTCTCTCTCTCTCTCTCTCTCTTTGTGCAAGGGTTGCAAATGAGCTCTCCCTTGGTCTCTTGGCTCTTAAACCCCTTCCCGGGTAAGGTTTGGACTCTCCCAATCACTCACTTGCCGATATTAAGCATCCCAAGCAATCTTTTTGCCATTTTTTGCATGATTTGTGCCATGTTTTGCAACGGTAAACCCTATTCTTTTCCGATTCAATTTCCTAATTCTAACCTATGATAAATGCAACAAGAATCGAAAGCAAAAAATTGAAATGATTTCTCCATGTTTTCCAATCATCAAACAAACAAAATAACCCAAAATACTTACTTGCTTCGAAGATCAAAAAACCCAACTTCCTACCTATCTCAAACTCCGGTTCGAGGATAAATCCCTTACTTCGATGCTTGATATGAGGCACGCAAGTGCTCAAGCTTGAATCCGTTGGTCCCAACAATGGAACCAAAATGTAGAGGTAGCTCACGCTCAACCGCCAAGACCCACGGACCGCTTATTGTTTCAAGCATTTCAAGTGAGCTCTAATGGATATCTCTCACCTAGCCGACGATCCTACGAGTGTAGTGAGCTTACCTTGATGCCAAAATTAGTTGCCTCCTCTCTCACACACACCGGTAGCTCCATGATCCTAGATGCTACCTCAAGCATCCTCAAGCCTCCTCCATCTCCAAGCTCCATCCACCATAGTCGTGCGCGTGAGAAAAGAGAAGAGAAGAGAAGAGAATAAGAGAAGAGGAGATGGTGAAGAGCTTCACCCTCTCGTATCGACCTCTAGGTAGTCTCGGAGAGCGAGAGTAAAGGCTAGAGGGAATCCGCGGAGTCCGTAATCACGTCTACGATGGCTCCTAAGAAGACGCAAGGCGCACCCGTAAGAGGTTCCTCCCCGAACTTACACGTGGACATCACTGCGGATCCACAAGCCCAGGTTTTTCGAATTTAATCCTACGTATAGAAAATGCTTTGAACATGCTTAATTCCATAGGGAGAACGCAATTTACGCTTATCATTAATTCATGTGGTAGTGATAAAAGTACATTTGATAAATTATCTCTTTGAATGATAGATAAGGATTGGTGCATATCATGCAATTGGATCGTTTGCATCTCCAAAGTTATGAATGTAAATCTTACTCGCCCTATGAACTTAGTCGCAAATTGCCTTGTCATGCATTTTCAAAAGGGAAGTCTAAAATGCATATTGCCTAGGGTTAAAGAGGAAATTGTTAAGTGCATTGGCCATGAAGGAAAAGAGTATCTTGCATTTAGTCAATAACTTTCTTGTTATGACTCGCATGGAAATAATTGTTAACATTCGTTGCACGGCATGAAAATGAAACAATGGATATTGCACGTTGCATGCAAAGATGTTGTCGAACGGATTAAAGGTTGCGTGTCACATGAACTTCATTAACAATGTTGTGTTTAGAAAAGGGTCGCATGTTAATTTCATTTCATCGAGTTGCATTTAGAAAAGAGTGCATGGCTTATCAAAGCATGAAATTCTAAAGCTAGACAAAAGGGTTGTAGGCATGATTCTTTGATGTAAACCCTAGTAGGTTTCATGCAAGTTATCATTCATCATGACTTTAGTAAGAAAAGTAAAGGGGTATTGCATACCTTCTAGAACATAGATGTAACAAATCGTATACTTGCACGAAATGTGGGTCTAGCATCTGTTTACACCTTTAGAACAAGGTTAGCATCTCTAGGAAAGGATCGGCCTTGTCACAAGACAAGTAGATCAATTTATCTAAATCACCTAAACCCCAAGGAATTCGTATAGGCATAACTAGTCGATACGATGAATACCTCAAGTACTAGCTAGGGCTTGGCATGTTGGAAGTGCTGCCTAATATCGCACTTGGAACGCCAAGTCAAAACCCTCAAACCCAAAGGTCCTACCCACATTCACGGAATGTTTGGGTCAATTGGATGCTCATGCAAACAACGATCTAGGGTTCTACCCTAAGGGTCGATCGACCTAATGCTAAAACTCGGGTTGAGTTTGGAAACCTTGGGACCGAACGTTGTCAGCCTAGTACAATTAGGGCTGGGTTGGGTAAGAAGACACCCTAAACCCGCATCTTGTCTAAACAAAATTCCTTGACTAGGAAACGCCGTTCAATGGGTGAAATGATCCCATGAGATAGATGCAACATTTGTGCAACAAGTTGCAATGTCGCACGGCTTTGTGGTTTAATCACAATATGGATTTGGGAATGAGGTTGGCAAGTTCTAGCGCAAGTCTAACTTGCAAGAGGATGAGTAGTCATCCTGCTACATTAACTTTCTTGGGCTGATTTGCAAGTTAAGGGAAGTTAGGTATTTGCGTGGAAGTAAAGGATCAATCAAGTTAGAGCGACATGGTCGCCAGGATTTACTGTTAATTTATGAAACCTAAGGTGTTGGTTAAGTTGGGTTAACAAGGTATGGCCTAACCCAAGGACAAAGAGTAAACAAACAGACCCTTGGGGATCTTACCGAGTTGCAATTGATCCCGGATCGAATGCTGGATGCATTCGGAGACAAGGATTCACCCCTTAGCAGTTGGCAAAATAAACGACCACTAGATTGATTGTGCTTGTATCAGTTTAGGAGCATTGTTTGCATTGTTTGCTCAAGGAACTAAAAGATGAAAAGATAATTAACGCTTCAGGTTGAAGGCCTGAAGGGAGAGGTAGCATCAGTTACCCCTGATTGTTTGCCTGACCCTAAACAAGAGGGTTGTTAGCTGCACCGGGAACATGGACCGCACCCGCCGCGAGAGATCTCTCCGTTGGGCGCTACTTAGAGCAGGAGGACGCTTGGGTGCCAGGGGGCTCTGGTCGTAAATCCCTTGCCTTCCGGGCCCTACACAAGAGGCCAATGTGACTGGGGATTGGATCTCGAGGCCCACATACTAGTCTACAAGTGGAATCTTGGATTAATGATCCCTGTGGATTGCTGGATAGCCTTTGGGCGGATTATGGATTAGCCTATGGGCTAGATTATATGGATATATTCCATCGCCTCTGTACGTGGAGCGGAGATGGACGGGTGATTCAGGAATCTATTACATAGCTGCCCACCAGTTTGTGTACCTTCGAACCAACCTAAAGAGAATCAAGTGGTTGGAGGACCTGAAGATTGTGAAGCTGTTCATTTTTGTTGAGGCTCATATAAACGCAACTTTACATGCCAAAGGTCAAAAGGTCAAGTTGAACACATATGTGTACAACGAGGAAGTGACCCGCACAATCCCCGCCGACAGGATCAAGGTGTTGGGACGCTACGAGAAGAATGGGTACCAAAGGAAAGGATACCCTAATCTTCCAATGACTTATTGATTCCTGAAGATCCATGATCCAAGTCCATATTATTACCCAGTTCCCGTAGCTAAATGTAACACAACCTTATTCTCCCCGAATTAATGTATCAGTTTGCTCTACCATCCGAAGAAATATTGTACTCCGAAAGGGCTATGCCCATATGAATGAAATAAGACTTCTTTTTATCAATGATTGTCTTGACTATGAGTATTGATAAAAAGTTAAGTGGTTAGGCTTCTTGGCTGAAAGCTGAATTGGGTATGAAATATAATAGTAATGATTAGCAAGTTGTTAACGTTAAAAATCTCATGCCCAGGCACAACCCCAGGATTAGATTCCTAGTCCGACCCCTACACCAAGTACGGCCGTGATTCAGGAGAAGAATTTTCTTCTCAAGCAGACCAAGCTGCCAAAATTTGACGGGAAAGGAAGGACTGTCCAAGCTGATGCTGAGATTTGGATTGAGTCCATGGAAGATTACTTTGAAGCGGCCGATACTACACCCGCCAACCAGGCAATGCTCACCAAGCTGAAGCTCACCGGCGAAGCTAGACTTTGGTGGAAGCAATGGTGCAGAGACCAGGGAATTTCGAAAGGGTTTGTTACCTGGGAAAAGCTAAAAAAAGCTGAAGGAAGATACTTACCACCTGCGTACCGCACGCAGAAGATGAATGAGTTCTATGAGCTAAAACAGCTTGGTTTGACCCTTAATGCATACTACTCAAAGTTCATCTCTCTTTTGAAGTATGCGCCACAAATGGATATGACACAACATGTGTCGAAGTTTTGTCCCGAATTAAACCCACCTGTAAATACCCACCTCGAATCAATGCGCCCAACAGATCTTCAGGGCGCACTCATTCGAGCTACGCCCATAATTCAGGAGGTACAGGCCAGGCCAAGAAATAACAAGACTTGGTCTTATAATGATCAGAACAAAGGAGTGTATAAATCCCAAGCAAAGAGAGTTCAAGGTCAAAACCAGGGACAAAGGAAGAAAGCAAGGACCAACAATGTCAATAACTTTGTTCCTACCCAAGGTACATCTCAAGGAGAGATTGCAATGTTTGTGACAAGCAACATTTTCTTAGCATATATTCTTTTGGTACCACCTGCAATGGAAGTGACAAATTTAGAAAAAATGGATAACTATAGTGGCCAAAATATTGTTGACCATGTCACCGAATAGGGCAATGTAGTGAGATGGGAGTAGTAGTGCTCAAAGATGGAGCTTTGCCATAATGACTCAATCAATTTTGGTATTGATATTGAAGAAGAAAGGGGCTAAGTCATCTTGGTACATAGTTAGAAAAAAAGGGAAAGACAAACACTTGAGAAGAGATAACCTAACTTGCAAAGGATAGAATAAAGGATTAGGTGAGAAATAAGATAACTTTTAAAAAGTCAACCTCTAGAGGTAAAGTAGTAGAGGCCAAATCCCATGCCAGAAAAATCTAGAAAAGAGCTTAACGCTAGACAAACTGCTTGTGTGATAACGAATGTATCGTGGTCATGAGAATGTCCTTTGAGGAAGATACGATGGAATAAAATGAATTTGTGACATAGTTGAAAGGGAAGTGGAACCCAAGAGGAAGAAGCTTGACGATGAGAGCTATGGCAGATGGAGAGCAAGAGCCAAGAGAGAGAGAGACTCAAAAGTGGAAACTCCAACAACCACAATGTGTGGCCGAGCCTTCCTTTATTCAAACTATCACTAAAAGAATAAAGAATAAATGATTGTGACGATGGGCGCCCGCCACCTGCAGTGTGTAGTGGCAGGTACTGCCAGTGTAGTAATACACGAGCGGCTAGGCGGAGGCGCCTTTACCCCCAACAACCTCCCACTTAAAGGCGAATTTGCCCCAGTGAGAGAGAAAAAGAAAAGACAGTACAACATGTACACATGTACAACAGGATGAGGAAAAAGACGTCATCTCATCCAATGCCCATCAATCTCCTGAGGAAGGCAAAGCGCTCAGTAGTGAGGCTTTTCATGAGCAAGCCTGCAGGATTCTGCTCAGTAAAATCTTAACAAGGTCAACAGACTTGTCCTCAACGACCTCGCAAATGAAGTGATATCTCACATCAATATGTTTCGTCTTCGCATGGAATACTGGATTCTTGGCCAACTGAATGGCACTCATAGAATCTGAATGTAGTGTAGGCATAGCATTTGTCATACCAAAGTCTGCAATCAAATGGCCTAACCAAATAGCCTCCTTGCAAGCCTTTGTGGCTGCAATATACTCGACCTTTGTAGTAGAAAGAGCCGTACACTTTTACGCCCTGGACATCCAAGAGATAGCCCCTCCAGCATAAGTGAACACATAGCCAAAAGTGGACTTCCTACTATCTGCAAGTCCTGCACAATCAAAGTCAGTGTACCCCACAACTCATGTATCCTGGCTGCCCTAACAAAGATACATATTTGTTGTGCCTTTTAGGTACCTCATGATATCCTTCATGGCATCCTAATGTTTCTTGCCAGCACCTCGTGTGACCAATAGGCATAACCCAACTATAGCATAAATAGCTTCAGCCCTGAAGTTTCCAGCAACAAGTAACAGTCCAAAACTGAGTAAAATAGTGCTCAAACCAAGCTCAAATCCATAGGCAAACCATAGGCATACATTCTCGTATGTATAGGCACCAACCGGGGCAGGGCATCAAATGCCAAGACTTGTAACCATAAAATTGAAGTAATAGGTGGCTGTCTATTTTGGACAAATCTAGGACTGTTCAAAATAGTCAATGGCTAAGCTAAATCAGCTCCAAATGCATCTCACATAAGAGGCATAACATCCACAAGTGATCCGATATCAATAGACATCAGTAGAAGTATCACATAAGCCATAGGCATACAAATACATGTTGTCTCAGACCTGAAATCTATTGTAGAATATTTTATCATCAAAATTTGGCAAATACGACATCACCATCACGTTAGGAGCGTGCCAAAACCCCAACTTAGACTCTTACCTTGCCTGAATCAAGTTCCGAATGCTCGAGATATGACAAAAAGAGTGATTTTTGAGCCATTTTTGCAAACATGCACAAATAAAACGTGAGCATGCTGCTATACTTGAGGGGCCAAATTAGGGTGGGTAGGGGATAAGCAAGAGCCCAGTGAAGGGCTACAATAGGCCTACACAAGCCTAGGACAAGTCCAAGTAAGAGGTGAAGAGAAGAAGCTTCAATGATGGAAGCTATGGCTGCCTCTTCATAAAACCCTGCTATTCATGTCAAAGAATGGCTGAGAACTGAGTGAGAAGCAAGCTCTCATACCTCGTGTAGATGCCGAAAAGAGCTTGCAAAGGAGTGGCTCTAATACTAATTGAAAGGGATGTAGGAGATGCGGGAGAGAAGAGCACACACAATGTAGGTGCTGTCAACAATGTTATGATAGCCTTATTGCACTTTCATATATATATATGAATAAAGAATATGGGCAGTCACTGTACACAAGCAAGCCCAAGGGCCTTTTACTCCAACAACCAAATCCCAAGTCTGATTCTTATGCAATGAGTCAAGCTCAGACTACATAGCCCTCTCCCAAGAGTGACAATCACCCCTACGCATAGCCTCATCATAAGTGAGAGGCTCTCCTGCATGTGTAACCAGTACATAGTCCATAGAGAGCGCAAAAGGGTCAGGAGGTCATCTATCTCTAGTAGAATGCCTCAATCTAGGCTCTGCTACCTAACCAACATTCTATCTAACATCAGCATGTCTAGCATTTGGGCCATGAGCATCAGGTGATGTTGCACATTGTCTAGCTGGCCGTGGAGCGGAACGAGAGCAGGTGGCTCCTCTTGAAAGATCACTCTGTATACCTCAACCACTTTCTCAGGCTACATATGCATTTTGTCCTCATGAAAGATGACATCATGGCTGGGATCACTTTCCACACCTATGGATCCCATAGACCGGTCCAAAGCATTCCAACTAAAGCCAAATGCTAGTGAAGAACAATGAAGTCAGAGCTTAATACAAGCTCAAAAGCATTTCGGAACCAAGAAGAAGCATTTGACAACCTCCAAATACATCGGTATGATCATTCAAACCTCCACGAAGCACCCCGTATCCATGAACCAATGCATACACCAAGTAAATGAGCTTCAACCCACTATATTACAGCAAGCAATTTACTGTTATATGAAGCTCAAACGAAGCTCAAATCTGCTCCAAATCAGTCCCAAAGCATAGACATAGAATCCCATAACATACGGGCATCAATAGGCATTAAATAGGCAATGCAAAGAAGCATTAAACAGTAAATGTCAAGTGTTGCCCTGTTTTGACAGTCCTAGGACTGTGTATACAGCAAAGGGCTAAAGGGGAAAGCACTCGAATCGATCACCACGAGTCAAGCACCAATGCCGAGGAGTCAAGCAATGCTTGGGAAGGTTGCCAAGAGTGTCGGGAAGCCTAGGAGGAGCAGGGAAATGCCGGGGAGTAGATCAGCCCAGCCCCATAAAAATGCACTGAAAATTGCGTTGGCTATTCCTAGGGGCTGGGGGATCTACAATAGCCCTCAAGAGCACTTGGCAAGGTCAAGGGGGCTCCAATGTAGCCCAGGAAGAATCCAATGAAGGTCTGGAAGCTCGGGGAGGAGATGAGAGATCAACATATGCCTGCAAATGAAGTTGCCATGGCTGCCATTGAAGCTCGGGTTGAAGCTCTTCAAATCTGGGCTAAAGAGAATGCCAAGCAAGCTCCAATGCCTTTGCTCTGATACCAATTGAAAGGGAAGTGGAACCCAGGAGGAAGAAGCTTGGCGGTGAGAGCTATGGCAGATGGAGAGCAAGAGCCAAGAGAGAGAGACTCAAAAGTGGGAACTCCAACAACAACAATGTGTGGTCGGGCCTTCCTTTATTCAAACTGTCACTTAAAGAATAAAGAATACGTGACTGTGACGGGCGCTTGCCACCTGCAGTGTGCAATGGCAGGTATTATCATTGTAGTAATACATGGGCAGCTAGGCGGAGGCGCCTTTACCTCTAACAATAGTAGGTAGGGAAAAAATAGGCCAGGGCTAGATAAGGAGAGAGTTTTAGCAAAGGGAAAGAGAAAGTAGTGGAGAAATCAACCTTACCCATTGCTCATCATCACAACAATCTCCAAAGGTTGTTAGTAGCACTACAAGAGATGCAAAATGAGATGGTCAAGATGAAGAAGAGGAAAGAAATAAAATAAATCATGGCTACTTGTCAAATAGGTTAACTTGTTGAATCAAACAATGATTCTCGAGAATGACCCAACAAGATAACCCACACCCTAGGAAGTATGACTACAATGGAGAACTTGTGCAAGGAATGCAAGCAAGACAAGGGTGGAGCCATCAAGGTGTGGTAGGAAATTTAGATACAGGTACGTGAAAGGCAAATCACCAATGATATGTACAAGTGTCCACCCAAAGAATTTTAGAAGCATAAATATGGTGAGAGGATAGGACCAAGGAAATTGAAGAAATGAGAGCATGGACGAACAAAGTGGAAGTTCCTTAAGATGTATAAAGAGGCTAGAAATTCATTAATAGAACTTAAAATTCAAATGAAATATGAGAAAGAAAAAACCACCACTCTAACCAAGATCTACAAGAAAATTGTTAGGTACATCAACAACTAAATGCATCCTTTGTAGGATTGCAGAACACCATAAAGATGGGCTTGATAAGAGTAGCCAAATAGTGTAGAGAAGGAAGAACTAAAGATGCATGAAGCAAGGGAGGAGTTTGTTAGGAGGATGGTTGTAGGTAAGTGCACTATAGAGAGAGATCCATTAAAAGGAATAATATAGAAATTATAAATGTATCATTCTCTATCACATTATCCCTCACCATTGAACATGTAAAGGAGATAAATGCAAATGTATCATTCTCTATCACATTATCCCTCACCATTGAACATGTAAAGGAGATAAATGCAAATGTATCATTCTCTATCACATTATCCCTCACCACTGAATATGTAAAGGAGCTAGAGGCAAAACATTCATTAGCTACCTCCTCTCTACAACATGGCTTTGGCTAGGAAATCAAGGTATCCATATATGAGCAAGTCAAGGAAGGTTTAATGGAGCATCTTTGATACGTAGGCTATGGCAACCATGAACTTAAGGATATGGGAGGCTAAATAAAGATGTATTCACAAATACCCTTGATATAAAGCATCTACGCCCATCTATTAGGCAAAAGGCACCACAATAGCCATGAAGCCACTAGGAGTAACGACACCACTAGCTAACTATGCAAACCCATGAGAAATAGATTCACCCACAACAATGAAGAAGGATGAAGAATCCCAAGGTCAGCTTGATAATTTAGAGATGTTTGAGTGCAACCAAGAGCACTATGATCATATGGTTAAGGGTTCTTTGAGTCCAAATGTAAAAAATACCAAAGTTCTACTCCTTATAGACCTTGCAACACCTAAGGAATTGGGATAAGATCCCTCTCCATAGACCTTCCAACACCTAAGGAATAGGGAGAAGATCCCAAAGTACCCATTCAAACTCTCACCAAGAAAAATGCTAACATAGGAAGAAAATGGGTGGTTGCAATAATAGGACACTACTAGATTTGAAGAAGTGTGTGAACTTTAAGGAGATCAAAGGCCTTCATTAATGCTATGAAGCCCCAATGGATGTAGAGGATGCAACCCTAGTGGTAGTACATTATCCTTGAGGTGATTAACACACTTAGTTTGTAGCTTTGCTATACTCTTGCAAAAGAAAGGGTGATATTCTTTATTACCCATATTCAAGGAGACGCAACCGAAAATACAATCCCAAGGAGCATGGCAAGTAGAATATGCATGACACATCCCAATGTGCATGCTGTGACCTAGAAAAGGTATAGCTATTCCAATTTGGGGATCTAAGGGAATCCTTTTCTAGCTTCATCATAGACTTCAACGATTGTCATGACCTAGCTCATAAAGTTGCTAAAATAAAAAATTGCATAATTCCCATCAGTTCTTCTATTATGTCAAGTAAAAGTGTGACATCATATGACATTTTTTCGATATTGTTTTGGACTTTTATGGTTGCAATCTTTATATCGAATTCGTATGACTAGATTAATGCTCGATATTGGATATTGATAGATGTTCCATGCATCACTTTTGCATGAAGTTTCAAACCTCACTAATCCATGAATCTCTTTTCTAAGACATTTCTCTCTATTACCCTCTCGATGTTTCTCATTAGGTTGAACTTCAAATCTCCAAAGCCCCAAAGTTGTAGGTTAAATTTGAACTGTTGTTGTGCTCAACAAAAACACAATTATCCTCATTCTTAATGTCCATGACAAGTTCTATGAGCAAACCTTTTCTCTTCATGTGCATGAAAAACAACATGTGGGATCATATTATGGTGGCTGGGTAGTGTGTCATTGTTTGGCATTTTACATTAGATAGTGGCTAGCATAATAAAATTTAACCCTATGTTTGTGCCATTCTCTTAGGAATGGGCTTTTCAAATTCATTTTCTACTTTAGATCAAAGGTTAGCACAGTAACACTCAAAGATAGGTGATGATATCAAGCAACAAGTTAGGTGCATTGAATTGACTAGCAAGATGAAGTTCTTCTTTATGTAAAACTTTATCTAGTAGTGAATGAGGTTGATGTTTTGGTGGAGATTTCAAATTTCTAATAAGGATAACAGACCTTAGAAAAGTCATCACACAATATGTGGGATCATACTATAATGGCTTGATAATGCATCATCAACCAACATTCAACATAAGATGGCTGATAATGCAAGTGATTTTAACCCTATGTTTGTATCATTCTATCAAGAAGGGACTTTGCAAATTCATTTTCTGTTCTAGTTCCCCAACATTAGACTTCTCCTTAGTCTTGGTCATGGATGGATAAGAGAGAATGAGTCAAATAGTGTTTGCATCCTTCTCTACAAGGTCTTCAATAATTTATATTGGACCAACATGTTTTTTAGGGATATGTGTTTGTGGTCCTCCCATATGGTATGCTTGCAACACATGACCTTAACCACATTGCCACTATCATTGGCAACATTCATATTGATCATTTTATTAATTTTTTCTAGAGTTCCAAAAGTTGTGTCAAGTTGGGCAAAGTATTCTATCATTGTAAGTTGTGTGCCCTCTGGCAATTCTTCCACCATCATACACATTCATCGCTAAGTGTGATTGGGTTTAATGCCATTTAACACTTGTGGCTCGGCAATACTCATCTTATGGTGGCTTTGTCCCTCACCTCCAAGTAGTATCAAGATTCTACATCATCTTTATTGCTTTGTCTTTTTCTACTATGGGTTGACTTTGGACATAGGAGTGGCCACAATTGGCTAATGTTTTAGCTATGGATCCATGGGTTTTTTCACATTGTTATCCTCAGGTTTGGATGATTCCTTAACCATTAGGGGGTAGCACTTATTGACTCTACTTCCATTAAAGTTCCAAATGCTCTTCCACTCCAAGGCTTCCAGCTCCACATTACTTGTTTGGTTGATGATACAAACATGATATGGTCCAAGGCATCTAAACTTCATCTTTTTTTTATGGCCCTTAATTGAGTATAAAAGCACCAGATCACCTCTTTTGAAGTTCCTTTATTACATATGTTTATCCGACTAGGCATTCCATCATAGCTCAATTAGCCTTCTCAACTCCCTCACACCTAGCCCTTGGCATCATCACAACCCGATCTCCTTTCTTGAACTTCATGAATCATTTTGGAAGATCATGTGTCCTCTTTGTAGTTCAATTTTAGACTCTTGGTTTTTCTTCACATGCATTTGCTTATGTTGCCTTAAGTAATAGGGTGTGTCTCTTTTGGTTCATTCAACTTTAGTAGACTAAGGATTTTAGGATCACTATATCAGTGCTAATTTTGGTTCATTTAGCTTTAGTAGAATGGCTTAAGGTTCATTAGGGGGTTCTGCTTAAGTATTTCTTATATAAACTCTAGTGCTTTGATTAGCACAAATTTATTTTTGGTTGTTTCATATAGCACTCCTATCATTTTCTCATTCATTAATAACCTAAGCATTGTATAAACTAGTATATAGGGCATGCCATCAAGCTCAACTTTATTGGCCATTACAAGCTCCTCCTTGATACTCAATATCTTCTTAACCATTTCACCTTTCTATATCTTTAAGAATAGAAGATCAATTGTTTCAATACATGGATGTAGTCTCTCTCATCCTCAAGGTATTTGTTTAGAAGTATCTAGCTTGTGGCACACTACCTATCCCCTTTGAGAAAAGCACAAATGATTTTAGAGATCTCCCAAGTTCTCATTTCTACCCATATTGCATGCGTGGGGTTTCAAAGAATACTAGTCCATTACCCCAATCCTTTGTTATCCTAGTATTTCTTACACGTGACTTTCCTCACAACAAGTCATAGTCCACTTCCTTGATGATCACAACAAAGTTCACTAAGAAATGCACTCCACCAATCTCAACTACCTAGTCTCTAATTATTTCAATAGGTTTAGATTGATCTATAATTACAATCAAGTGTATGCTCTCTATTGGTGGACTAACCCATGCTTAGAGTATTTAAGAATTTATGATACTCACACTAGAACTTGTGTCTATTATTGCATTACTTGATCATGTCCCTCAAGGCAACCATTGAAAGTATATTGTACCTTTTAGCTCCTTCCTAAAAGGTGTTGACCCCTAAATCTCCTAGTGTTTTGTTGGGTGCAATGCTTAGAATGTAAGCACTAGGATTGAGTTGTTGGAAAGTGACATTTACTAGAATAATTTTTGTGGTTCCTCCTATCTAAGATTTTAAGGCTCTCCATATGAGGAGTAACACAATCCTTATGGACTATAGACCAATAACATTGATGGTCCTTGGGCTATGGCATGGTGTAGTAGAGAGAGGACATCTATTGCTGGTATTGCAAACAACCCAAACACATATCATCTCAATAACCCAAGAAGTAAGAATAAAAAAGAGATGAAAAACCAAAGTGGAGATACCCAGAATGCAATATCACACATCTATTCATTGATTGCTTGAAATGAAAGCCTTAACAAGTAAAGCAATCATGCCCTTGTGCTTTTATACTTCTTTGATATTGAGTTTTTGGACAAGGACTATGGGTCAATATGCTTGAACATCATGACCAAGACCTAATCCAGAAAGACTAGAATTAGCCTTCCTAGATCCTCAATGCTACATAGATTGTCCATAAATAAGAAAAACCATAAGAGGTCAAAATAATAAATTGCTAAGATGGTTCTCAAAAGCAAAGGAGAAAAAATGATAACTTAGCAAACAAGTTAATAAAGCCAAAATTATGGTAATTTTCATCCTGATTTGAGTTTCTAATGAAAGGTTTGTATAGCTCTTCACCCTTAATCCCATTGATGTAGTCCGTTACCCCAATCCTTTGTTATCCTAGTATTTCTTACATGCGACCTTCCTAGCAACAAGTCATAGTCCACTTCCTTCATCACAACAAGGTTCACTAAGAAACACATTCCACCAATCTTGACTAGCTAGTCTCTAAGATTTCAATAGGTTAGACTTTAGATCCATCTAAAATTACCACCAAGTGTACACTCTCTATTGATGGACTCACCCATGCTTAGAGTATTGAAGAATTTATGATACTCACATTGGAACTTGTGTCTATTATTACATTTCTTGATCATGTCTCTCAAGGTAACCATTGGAAGTATAGTGTGCCTTTCAACTCCTTCCTAAAAGCCTTCCTAAAAGGTGTTGACACCCAAATCTCCTAGTATTTTGTTGGATGCAATGCTTAGAATGTAAGCACTAGGATTGAGTTATTGGAAAGTGACATTTGCTAGAATAATTTTTGTGGTTCCTCCTATCTAAGATTTGAAGGCTCTCCGTACGAGTGTGTTTTGTTTCAACAAAATATGTATTGGTAGTTAACACATGCATGGAGGCCTATGTTGCAATCCTTCTTGGATGCATGTCTTTGAACCTATCGATTTTGTTTCTCAAGTTCATTGACCTATCATTGTAAGAACATCATGGGTAAACCCTGCTCATTCATTGGGTTAGATTCAAATCTCCCAAAGGTTCCTAGACCTAATGAAGTCAATTGTTGTGCCATGATTGTCATTTGTTTAGCACTCAATCCAACTTGGCTTCTTTGTTTTGGAACTCCTCCCAAACTTCCTTGGCCTAATTCTTCACTTGGTCAATTAGCTTGAGTTGATATTTCGTGTCGAGGTACTCTCCCTCTCTTTGTGCATCCTATATTCTATATTTTAGGAGTTGTGGAGGGAATTCATGCTTTGGTAACTTCTTTGCCAAGTTATCATTTTTCCTCCTTTGCTTTTGCGAACAATCTTAGCAATCTATTATTTTGACCTCTTATGGTTTTTATTATGTATGGACAATCTATGTAGCATTGAGGGTCTATGGAGGATAATTCTAGCCTTTTTGGATTATATTCTTGGTCATGATTTTCAAGTATATGGACCCATAGTCCTCATCCAAAAACTCAATATCAAAGGAGTATAAAAGCACAAGGGGATGATTGCTTTACTTGTTAAGGCTTTCCATTTGAGCAATCAACGAATAGATGTGTGATATTGCATTGAGGGTATATTCATGCTTTGGTTTTCCATCCTTATTTTTATCCTTACTTCTTGGGCTATTGGGATAATACGTGTCTGGGTTGTTTCCAATACCAACAATAGATGTCCTATCTCTACTACACCATGCCATAGCCCGACCATTGATGTTACTGGTCTATAGTCCATAAGGATTGTGTGAACCCTCCATTATCCTCTTTGTCTCAAGAGACATAATGGCTTGTGTATGACTCATCTTCTAATGATTCTTCCACAAAGTGGGCTCAAACATTGGTAGGAGGGTGAGTGCTTATGGGTGGTCTAGGGATCCTTGTGAGATAAATGTCCCCCCCAGGCATTGCAAGTCATTGCTAATTTGGAGCAAATAGAGCTAGTGGTGCCCCTCTAGTATATGGTAGCTCTAGTTTGGCTTGATAAGGATTATTATTGATATAAGGGTACGAGAGTCATTTGGGAGTTTGGGACACTGTTACATTGTGGTTCTATCTCCCACAATTAGAGTAGACTCTATCTCTAGGATCAGAATCTTCTGATGGCAAATTTATTCCTATTATGCCTAACTTAGAGGTTTTTGTTATTCTCATTAACTCTAGTCTTAAGTTTGCTAAATCTTGTGTTAGGTTAGATTCCATTTTCTTTCCTTGATTGTTTCTCAAGGCTATAATGCTTATTGTGTGTGTTTATTCTTTGTTTCTCTCCTTCAACAAGTCATCTACCTTGATAACTTCTTCAAACACTCCATTTAGGTCATTTTCATCTAGATTGGAGTTTCTAATGAGAGGTTCATATAGCTCTTCATGCTTAATCCCATTGATGAAACTTAGCTATAGCCTTTGGATGTGGTAAATTAGTGGAGGTAATTCTCTTCTAGAGATACAAATGCCAGTCATGTAGTCTCATATAGCCTCATTCTCCATTAGGATCAATCAAAGTTGTGTTCTTTAGCTTTTAGATTAGTCATTGGTGGTGCAAACCGCCTTACAAGTCAATCATGGAAATGTAAGCTAATATCCAATGAGGTTTCTATTGACATGATCAAGATGTTTTCAATTGACATGGCGTGTATTTGTGTTTGCAAGACTTGTGCATGGTCGGAATGGTATTTCAAACACTTAAGGAGTCTACATCTGTAGCGATTTATATATCACTCAAGAGTCCTACCATTGAATACATTCTTTTATGTTTTTAAATTAATATGTTCAATATTGAAAGGTAAACCGCGAGTGGAAGCACACAAGCAAAAGCAAGAGCTATGGCAGATGGAGTAAGAGAGCAAGAGAGAGGGACACTGTATGTGGGAACTCCAATAATCACAATGTGTGACTGGCCTTAGGAAACACACAAATGATTTTAGAGGTCTCCCAAGTTTTCATTTTTACCCAAATTGCATGCATGGGGTTTCAAAGAATACTAGTCCATTACCCCAATCCTTTGTTATCCTAGTATTTCTTACATGTGACCTTCCTAGTAGCAAGTCATAGTCCACTTCCTTCATCACAACAAAGCTCACTAAGAAATGCATTCCACCAATCTTGACTAGCTATGCCTCTAAGGACTTTGATAGGTTAGACTTTAGATCCATCAAAAATTACCACCAAGTGTACGCTCTCTATTGGTGGACTAACCCATGCTTATAGTACTGAAAATTTTATGATACTCACACTAGAACTTATGTCTATTATTGCATTTCTTGATCATGTCCCTCAAGGTAACCATTGGAAGTATAGTATGCCTTTCGACTCCTTCCTAAAAGGTGTTGACCTCCCCGATGAAGTGATAGCACACCTCAATGTGCTTCGTTTTTTATGAAATACCAAATTCTTGGTCAACTAAATGGCACTCATAAAATCCAAATGCAATATAGGGACCACATAAGAAATACCAAGGTTTACAACCAAATGGCCTAACCAGAGAGTCTTCTTGAAAGTCTTATTTGCTGCAACATACTCTACCTTTATAGTAGATAGGATAGTGCATTTTTGCACCTTGGATATCCAAGAAATCATGTCTCTAGCAAAGGTGAAGATATAGGCAGAGATGTACTTTCTACTATTTGCATGTCTTGCATAATTAGAGTCAATGTACCCCATGACTTTTGTATCTTGGCCTCCATAACATATACACATATATACAATGCCCTTAAGGTGCCTCATGATACCCTTTATGATATCCCAATGCCGCCTGCCAAATGTAGTTATATAGTGTGCCTCAATTCCCATTGCAAATTCTATGTTAGGATGAGTGGCTATTGTTATAGAATTCGAGATACATGCTCTCGATTTTCTTATATACTTAAAATATATATGGCGAATATTATGTTGGCACAGAGGGAGAATAGATGAGAGAAAAGAAAGATGTAGAGAGAGAGGTAGAGAAATTGGCAACGCACTAGGGACTGGAAGATGGGCCAGCCCCCCCCTTGTGGAGTTATATTATTGACAAGGAGCAAGCTCCTCCGTTACACATAAGCCAGTTCTTACTTGTGGATCTTGGAAACAAGATCACGGTTCCTTGCAAGGTATACAACTGGCTAACACTTGCACAACTTGGAAGTTGGCACCTTTTGATCCTTCTCGAGTCTCCTTCTCTCCTACACAATATGTGTAGGGCTCTCCTCTTGGCGCTTGATTTCAGCAAAGCTTCCGCAGCACTTGATTTCAGCAGGGCTTCCACAGCACTTGATTTTAGTAGGTCTTCCGCAACACTTGCGCCTTCTCTTCTCCTCTTGGAACTTGATTTCAGTAGAGCTTCCACAACACTTGATTTTAGCAGGGCTTCCGCAAACACTTGCACCTTCTCTTCTCCTCTTGGATACATGCAAAGTGATGCTTCCTTTTACCTCTCTCTTACACCCAAGGAGAGCCTCCTCTTTTATAGGCTTTCAAGACCTTCTCTTCTTGGATAGAGAGTTGAATTGATCTTCATGCAAGATGTGGTTGTTCCACTCTCCAGCACTAATTTCGAGATATCTCTTTGTGCGTTGTTTGGATGAAAAAACGTCCAACATGAAAGTTGTAGATATCACTGTTTCCAATAACTTGTGTGGCCCATTTTTAGAGATCATTTTTCTATTGTGATATATTTTAAAAATGGATTTTTCAAAAAAAAAACTTTTTAAACTGCACTCTTAACTTGTGGTCCATGCAACCACCTTGAGTCATAAATAAGGAGAGCTCATTAGATTGCCTTGGGCCTCAACCTTAAGATTGAATTCCACACAAAAGCTTATGTCATTTTATACCTTAGAAAGAGAAAATCACTTCTCTCCTCACTTCCAGAGGATCACGTCTGTCGTCTTTCTTAGTGAGAGAATTCCCTCTCTCATCTTTCTTAATGCAAGAAAAGACCTTAAACCTTGACTTGTAGGGGAGAGGATGACCCCAAATGAATGCAATGCTCATTACACACAAGTAAACATTCCCGAGCGTCCCTGGATGCACACATAAATACATATACACAATGCTAATGCACTTCTTCTTCTTAGAACTCAATCCATCTTCAATTATGTGTAACTCCTTGGTTCTTGTGTACACTCTTACACTTGGTAGACACTTCTTTTCCCCCTTCATAACTTGTATTGCATGTACCAGATATCCCCGTCACAGTGCTCTGATCACCCCATTAAGTGATGCACTAGGAATACTGGTCTCTAAATGGTCTCATGGCCATGCTAGATCATCATCAACACTTAAAGAAAAGTGAGTCATTAATTTACTGACATGAATTTATTAAATAGAGAATGCGTAATAAGAAATCAATTTAGTGACAACTATCATGGCATACATCAAACTGCCCACTACAAATATATAAGGAATCTTGGCTATCTTGGCCTTTTTCTCATCAAATTGTGGACAATCATCTTTCATATGAGAAGGTAAAGGACAACCAATAGGCTTAATACCTTGCATATGAAACCACTTAAGAACCTTTCGGATATGCTCCTTCTACGATAAGTAAAGAAGACCCTTAGAGCAACTGTGCATGATGTGCATCCTAAAAATATGCGAGGCATGTCCCTTGTCCTTCAACTCAAAGCTCTTCTTGAGTTGATTTTTCAAGGCATCTAGCTCATCATGAGCACTCCCAGTAATCAACATATCATTAACATAGAATACCAAAATCATAAGGCTACCATCACGAGCCTTCTTTATGTATAAACACGGATCCATATCACTACATGTATATTCTTAGGAATGCATAAAAGCACCGAACTTCTGGTACCATTCCTTAGGTGATTTCTTAAGGCCATAAAGGCTATTTCTCAACTTGTATACTAGGTGCTCCCTACTTTTCATCTAGAAGCCCTTAGGCTACTACATAGAATTCTCATCATGCAAGTCTCCATGTAAGAAATTTTCTTAACATCCATTTGATAGAGGTCTAGATCAAGCTGTGCAACCAAAGCCAAAACCAAGCATAGGGTAGTTATCTTGATGATATGACAGAAGACTTCATCAAAGTCAACACCATGCTTCTGCTTGAAACCCTTAGTAACCAATCTGACCTTATAAGTTGGCTTGGGGTGTCTAGGGATACTTTTCAACTTGTACACCTACTTGTATGGCAAATAAGGTTTTTTTCCTATGCAAAATAACCAAATCCCACGTATGATTTTTTTGTAGTGAGTAATACTTTGACTGCATTTCCCTCTCCCAAGAGTGACTATCACCTTTGCAAGTGGCCTCCTCATAGGTAAAAGACTCACTAGTATCTGTCACCATAAAACATGGTAGAAATACTTATAACCAAAGACAAGCAAAATGAGCATATGATGGAGAATTTCAAGACCATACCTCCTTTGTAACTTGATAGTAAAGAGCAATGCATGGGGATCGATTAATCAAATGTATGATAGTAGTAACTGCCTTATCCCAAAAGTGTTGCAGTAAGCCTAACTGGCTAAGCATACTATGAACTTACTCTTGAATCATCATATTTATGCGCTCAGTTATACCATTCTAGGGTCGGATATATGGGGCAGTCAATTGATGCTTAATATCCCTCGCATCACAAATTTACTCAAAGGCTTTAGATACATACTCACCCTCAGATCATATGTATTTTCAATGTACGTCGAGACTAGTTCTTAACAAAAGCAAGCCAATGTTGAAAGGTAGCCAAGACTTCTAACTTTTGTGTTATCGAGAATGCCCAAATCTTATGCAAATAATCATAAATGAAAGCAACAAAATACTTCACACCACCTAATGACTTGCAGGGTATAGGTCCACAAACATCAGAACATCAAAATGAATAAGAGCCAAAGGCTCGTCCATGTGTGTAATTGCCAGGCTTCTTATGCAAGTTATGGGACTTGCCATAAAAACAATGATAAGAATAATCAAAATGCTTATAGTCAAGGGGTGGAAGATACTCCAAATGGGTATGCATTTTCATTCCCTTTAATGATGTGTCCAAGGTGGCGATGCCATAACGAGACGTGGTATTGTAGCCACAGTCAATTCATGGTCAATAGATCCAGATACAAGTGAGGGGTAAATAGTACTAGACTTAGCACCTCATTGCTAGGACAAGATTCCCATGGGTAAGATTTCATGAGAAATCACCAAAAGATACAACATAACTTGCATCATCCAACTATTGAGTCGAAAGTATACTTTTGGTCAAAGCTAGAATATGTCATACATTACGCAGAGTAAACATATTGCCCAAAGAAAATCGCAGTTGGACTTCTCCAATACCAACAATATCCAATGCTAGGTCATTACCTAATCTGACAAATCTTATCATGTTATGATAGGAGTGGAACTACTCACGATAAGGGGTGACATGAAACAAAGCCCCTAAATCAAGTAGCCGACATTAAGCAGTAGATAGACAAGGCATTAGTTAATTAAAAAAACATTAAGAGAAGAAGTTTTAAGTATGTAATCATATCAAGATCAGTCTATACGACTCTTCAATCTTGACACTAGACATACTAGGAACAATGTTGCGATCATCATTCTTTCCCCACAGTTTATCCTTCCTCTTTTCTTTGGGCTTTCATGATGTATTTTATGGCATTATGGCCAAATATTCTCTACTTTTCACAATAGTGATAAGTCAATGTGGACTTATGGCCACATAACTTACTAAGAGACTGTCCATATGTTTGAGAACAAGACTTTTGAGACTCTCCCATGATAGTCATTACCGCTTCTACCATTATTGCCTCTGACTATTAAAGCATGGGAAGTGTAGAAATCATCTATATTCTTTTTGTTACCCTCTTCATTCAAGAGAGCACTCTCTACATCCTACAATTTCAACCCATCAATAGGCATATTTGCACAGACAGTAGTATGGAATGAGTCTCATGACTCAAGCAATGTAATCGACAAGAATAAGGGAGGAATATTGTTCTTAATTTGAATTCCTTCCAAAGACAAGTGGCTAAAAATAGAATGAAAATCGTTCAAGTGGGTAGGCATGGTGGTCCCCTCCTTCATATGAAAATCCATGAGTTGCTCCAGTCAATACATGTGAGAGGCATGGCTCTACTAGTCATAGACATTGTAAATCTTATCCCATAACTCCCATGTGGTCTACCAGTCAAAGGCAACATTATAGTAGACCTACTTAGAGAGTGATAAAATGATTGTAGATTTACATAGCTCATCTAGTTCAGCCCAATCCTTTACATCAAAGCATCTAGGCTTTACACCCTTATGTCTTAATGGCTTAATTTGCAATTTCTATATTAGAACTTGGCAGATTTGTGTCTTCTAATAGTTGTAATTTGTGCCATCCAACTTCTCAATGTGAAAGATAGCACTATCATTCGACCCATGAGCCATAATATAAGGGATGAAAGCACAAACTAAGATAAATAGATAGTTGCAAATGACAACAAAACAATCACAAAGTCATAGCCAAATCAAGGGCTGAGCAAGGAAAACTGCCAGAAGGATGAGCTATCTACTAACTATAATCAAGTAACTATCAAATCCAAGTGACAACCCTCAAATAGAATGCATAAAACTAAAATGACATGCTATTGTATTAAACTATAGTAATATGCCAACAATCAGGTGTGAGCAACCAAGAAATAAAGACTAGGAACAATCGGCACTAAAGGTTGTCACAATTGCAATGTGTCAATAACCATACATGCGATAGGCATAAACATCATACACATAAGAGATCTCAAGGTAAAGAAAGGAGACTTGCCAAATGCATAAACCATTGAGCAAAGCTCAATACATAACCTAGAAGCATATAAATATCACTAACATGCAGACATACATAAGTGCTAGGTCCAGAGTAAGTGATCAAATTCGTCTACTATAGGATAATTGCATCCAATACACACCAAGAGAGCATGTACACAAAGTAAGTGTCTCATGATCTTGGTGAAAGTAAGATTAAGCTCAACTACATAATCCAAAGCTCTATGTAATATCCAAAGTAGTGTGGCAAGGAACTCTCATTGGAACAAAATCGAATGCCAAATGAGCAATGCAGGCTCAAAACATCAAGTACATGACATCCAAGTATCCAATATAGATGAAGCTTAAGCCGAGAGCATAAAATCTAATAGATTCTTTAAGCGTGTAACTGTGTAAGCCATTGAAGTAACCAAGGCATGTAACCACAACTAAGATCAATATAATAGAGTTCAAATCTTAGCTCAAAAGTATGCCATAGGCATATTAGGAAGTATACATAACAATCGAAGTAGCAGTATATCCATTGAGTATCCCATAAAGTATCAATGAGCATTAGGTATAACCTTTTCACTAGTAAATGCTTGCTACCCTATTATTACAATACTAAAATGACAGTGAAATCTGAGCTATTTCAAGTTCAAATCAATCCCAAAAGCATAACCATACCATTCAGACACCAAAATAGCATCTCGAAGCATCAAACATGCATATGGAATTTACTATTTGCTATCAAAACCAGAAATGTTCTTTTCTATTTGAAATAGAGAATAGAAAATGCACATAATCAACTCTATGAGTGCCTAAATTTGTAGCTCTCACACGCTCTTTGTTTTTGGCTATGGCCAAATCTGTATGTAAAAGTTATGGCCAAAATATGACAGTGCTGTCAAGCTGCCGTAGTTGTCCATGACTTCAACATCATGCTATGTATCTACTTTGTAAAAATTACACGGCACAGCAAACAGAATTTGAGAAAGAGATAAAGAGTACACAATAAATAAGAGGAGAATTTAAAAAAAAATCTTTAGCTCCAAACAACTAATACAAAGATGGCTTTGTCCACTCGTGCGCTTCCACTGTGAAGCTTAGATGGCGATCTAGATAGAAGATAGGTGAAGAGCTTAAGGCTAGTTGGAACAACTCAGATTGGGTGAAAGATAGATTGTGGATGGCTATGAAGGGGTTTAGCTTTTATGGCTCGCGAAGGCGGTTAGGTTGACCTAACCGACCTACCATATGAGCCTCCACTAGTCGGCCAGAGAATATTCCCTTTACCGTTGCGGGACCGGGGGTGCTACCCTCAAACCCTCACCAAGGGGGCTGCTTGCCCCCATGGGAAGCGGCCCACGTACCCCAAAATATGAGTCCCTTTTAACTCCCTTATCCCGCAACTCGATACAGCGTGCCTTGAGTTGCTACTAGCTTCACTACTTCGTTTAATCCAATGATTAGACCCACAACGGTCACCTTTTTGCCATCGGATCACATAGACCTCATCAAATATACAAGTCAGGCCGCCTCAACCAATATCCAGGTGCACATATGGCTTCTCCTCATAATGGGGGCCTTACAACTTTGAGCACCATGGATCATTGGTGGCATCTTATGAGGGTGGGGCATTGAGCATATCTAACAAACTCAAAATGGATAAAATGGCTACTCCTTAACTTAATAAGCACTCAATAAGGCTTAACTAAGCCTTGGGAAGCTCCTCAACAAGTGTGGAGCAATCTGGAAGAAGGAAAGACTCAATGCATACCTCAAGAGGAAAAAACAATGGTTGCCATGAAACCTTGAGTTGAAGCTTTGAATTCGAGTTGAAGTAAAGGATGAAGAAGCTCCTCAAATAGTTGGCTCTTATACTAATTGAAAGGTAGAGCCTAAATGGAAGCTAAAGCAAGAGCAACGTAAAAGCTATGGCAGATGGAGCAAGAGAGTAAGAGAGAGAGACTATATGTGGGCATTCCAACAATCACAATGTGTAAACGGCCTTCCCTTTAAAACTAGGTAGACCTTATGATAAGCATTTAGCTTATCACTTGTTAAATTATTTTTAGTTGAAGTAATACATTACATTTTTAAAAAGATGTGTTGTTGTATGGAGTTTATTTTATTTTTGGGATGTCACCTAAGCAACATCCCTAAGGATGGGAAGGTGTCAAAAAGCATGTAGGAAATTAAGAGGAATCAATCTTTCAATTGGTAGAGATACATGCACCCACCTCTATAACCTGGCCTATAGCTCATTAGTTTTTGTGATGTTGCCCAAGCACCAACCCCAAGGATGGGCATGTGGTGCAAAGTGCGCAAGACATTGGGAGGAATCGATCTTTTAGTAGTTGGTAAAGACACATGCACCCACCTCTACCAATAGGGCTATAGCTCATTAGCAGGTATACATTGTATTATTTTTTGAAAAGAATGCATTGTTATTTTTATTAGTATGGGATTTTGCTCGAAACATCATCTTGAAAAATAGCAGGTGTCAAAGAGGTTCGTGGGTAGCAGATGTGGGAGGAATTGATCTAGTGACTGGTTGGAACATATATACCCATCCTACCAAGTGGGCAAGGGCTAGGGCTAGGGCTCATTGCAATACATTGTATTGTCCTTCAAGGTTTGCTTGTAAGAGTTGTTCGTTGAACCTCCCTAAAGACGACACCCTCCTCTCTTTGAAAACCTAATCGTAAGGGCGATGGTATAAAGCGAGGGGATAAACGATGGCCTGGGCTTCTCAGTCCGTGTGCAGCTAGGGTTTCTACTCACGGCGTGGTTCTTTTTCTGCGGCAAGCAACCATGGTAAGAATCCTCGCTGCTGCCCTTGCCTTCGATAGCTTCGTAGTATTATTGGGATCTCTGCTCTTTCATGCCGTCGATTTCTAGTCTTCTGGCCTGCGAAAATTCCTACCCTATCTGCAGTGCAATCACGGAGGACCGATAGGTTCTTGCATTGGTAGTCTCTGCAAGTAGCCGTGGTTATGGAAGTGAGATTGTTTTATATCGACGGCTTTGCTGGTGTATTATCTTTGTGTACCACAGTTGTTACTTCTCCACAAGGTAGGTGTGACGGGGAGCCTACTTGAATATGTCATTGCTCGACAACCCTGTGTTCATACTGCTGCATTTTCTGGCTTTGCAAGTAGAACATGCCTTTGTCTTCAGTATTGAAATGCGTTCGATTCTGGACCAGGTTTTATGGAATGCTTCATCTGACAGCATCGTGCAGTTACAATGAACTATTCTGCTAACTTTGAGCTTTTTGAGTTAACATGTCTATCACACTCCTGTGGGTTGCTGCACTGTCAAATCGTGATATGCTTGAATAAGTAGGATTGCACCTAATTTGACCTTATCTGATTTTGATTCTCTGTGTGACCTTTTTTTTGCTAGCCGAAACAAATTAGTGAAATCAAGGACTTCCTTCTTACAGCTCGGAGGAAGGATGCTCGCTCTATCAAGATTAAAAGGAGTAAGGATGTTGTGAAGTTCAAGGTGCGGTGCAAGAAATATCTGTACACACTTTGCGTGTTAGATTCTGAAAAGGCTGACAAGTTGAAGCAATCCCTTCCGCCAGGTCTGAATCTTATCATTAAGTACTGGTTTGAATTGTTTAATGTCGCCCTTTACATTTTGTGAACAAACCATTGCTATTTTGGCTGTGCTTTTATGCCTAAATGTTCTGATTATGTTTGACTCATCTAGATCATTTAACCAAACCACTGTCATTTTTGCTGTGCTTTTGGGTTGCAATGCTCTGATTATAATTCAGTATGTGCTGTCATTGCTTTTGTCAATTGCTAATTGCCTTGTTGAATGGAATATTTATGCAGGTCTTAGTGTGCAGGATGTTTAGTGTTGAAATGTTGTGATTCATCTGTACCACATCAGTTGGAGTGGCTCTTCAATTTTGTATTTTGAAGAATTTTGCCTGTAGACTTTACCGCCTCTTGCGAATTAAACATCAAACAAAATGGTTTGACTGGTGAGGGGAGTTAAACTTTTAATTCAACATGGTCATTGGAAGTTTGATTTTCTCAAGAGTTTCATTTTATAATTTCTTTTGCTTACCTGTGAGGAGCCCCTGTTTCTTTTGAATGTCCAAGTTTTGCATATAGTGTGATGGCTTTAACTGCATTTTGCCTAAGATGGGGGTCTGGACGGAACATTTGGTACTAGTCTTTTCATTTAGTGATGCTCTAGTTACAGATTAAAAGTTGTTTGACTTCATACCCATTGGGGCTACTTTCATAACTATATTTGTCTTTGGATACGCCAGATTTTTAAAGTTTAGGACTTTTGCTTTGGTCCAATGCTTTATGTTAGGTTGGTGAAGGTTTGCAGTTTCAGGAACTGCATTGAGAAATAGTATTGTGTTATTGTATTATTGTTGACGGCAGGAAATGCTATTCTGGCCTCTTCATATTCTGTTGTACCTGGATCTGCTCCTGTTAACTGTGTATTTCAAGAAAGGCCATATGATGCATTTTCAAACTTGATGCGGTCAGAAGCAATGCTGATGCTGCAACACACCGAATTCTGATGGCTGCTCTGTTGCCCTTATAAATGTAACTAGCTGACTCTTTACACGAAGGAAAGAGCTGTCAATCATTCAACAGTCTCTGTGTTTTAACTCTTTGACTTCCTTCATTGCTCAGCGAGGTAACCTGTCTTGCAAGTGAACTTTTCAACTCTTAATGAAATTTTACTTTTCTAATGGGGCAATTTTGGAATTTCTTGATTCTATTCTACATAAAACTGACAAATGTGTGGAAAACCCATGTCTGTGTGGAGTGAAGTTCTTACAAAATCGTGAAATGCTTGAATATTTTGCAAATGTGTGGAAAACCCATGTCTGTGAGGGTTTATTTGTAAAAGATATCTTTTGTTTAGGTTTCTTTTAGTAGGCTTGATTGTTTATTAGATCAAATGCAACATTGCATAACTAGTGGAAGACATTTTGTTTGTAACTGGCAATACATTTGAAAAATTAGTAATCGTTTGTTACATGTCTTAGCTTTTCATTATAAGCTATGTTGTCATTTGTGAAAGTTGTCTTGCTTAAATGTCATTTGTGAAGGTGTCTCCAGTAGGCCTGATTGTTTATTAGCGCAAATGCATGACTAGTGTAAGACATTTTAATTATATCTTGCAATACAATGGAAAAGGTAGCTACAATTTGATACATAATTTAGCATTTCATGATAAGTTATGTCATTTGTGAAGGTTTCTTTAGGTAGGCTTGATTGATTTTAGAGCAAATGTAACATTGTAAAATTGGTGTAAGACATTTTAATTGTAACTTGCATACAATGGAAAAGGTAGTTATAATTAAGTACATGCTTAAGCATTTCGAAAAAGTTATTATTTGTGAAGGTGTCTTTTCAAAAGATGTAATTTGTGAAGGTTTTTTTAAAAAAAATATAGAGTGTAAGAACTGGTATTAATGAATCCAAGGAAATATAGTGACATCATGAAAGTTATGCCCCTTGGCCTAAGCGAAAACATAGAGACAGCTCAGCTTGTCATTTAAATTTACTTGCTAATTCATTGTTTCACTTTCCTCCAAACCGGTGTCCCTTGGCCTAAGCCAAAACATAGAGAAAGTTCAATCTATCATTCATTGTTTCGCTTTCCTCCAAATAGGCGTCACTTGTACACAATCCTCCAAGAGATTATCAATCCCCATTGCTATCTTGCACGAAGGATAGAGGGGATGTTGTTTCTGTTTTGTTAGCTAGATGGTACTTAAGAGGGAGCTTCCTAAATAATAGATGCTGTTGAATTGCTTTTAGTCTAAGAGACATTATACCCTCCTAAGATCTTTTAAGTCTCTATTTTCGAGTTTTACTGTTAGCCATAGGGAACTCATTCTTCCATTTACATTGCTTAGAGATTTGTTAAGGTTATTGGAGGGGATTGATACATCCCTTAGAGATTTGCAGCAAACCAACTACTTAGAGAATTCATAAATGACTCATCTTTTTGGAACGGGTAGGCCGGCCATTCTAACTTCAAATCAGGCAAAACGGAGCATATGAAGTCAAACTCCTTGTTTAACTCGTACCTCATTCGGGTTGAATTAGTTTGCATCCAAGAACATTCACTATTGTTCCACAAATTGTCCCAGATTCTAATTCCTCTATTGTGCAATGCATTTGCCAACCTGTTGTTTCTATGCATTGGGGCACACTTTGGATTATTGAAGGTTTCTTTCAATAGGCTTGATTGTTTATTAGAGCAAATGCAACATTGTTTAAGTAGTGCAAGACAATTTAATTATTAGACTTGTTAGATCTCTAGTCAGCAGAAAAAAATTGTTCGATCTATTTGAGATACGAGGCTTGATGTCCTGCTAAATAACTTGCAAAACTATTGAAAAGGTACTTATAATTTTTGTTACATATTTTAACATTTCATAATAAGCTGCAATGTCTTATATGCTAAAGTAAACACCAGGCTTAAAAAACAATTGCATGATATTGTAAAGATAGAATTAATGCGTAAAATTACTGGAGTTGAAACAAATAAAGTTATGCTTGTATTCTGGATGGTATAACTTAAAAGATATGCTTTTAATATTGAATCCAATGAAAATGTAGGCATTTAACTTGTTGCTCAGATGCCTTTTACTAAGTATCGTTTTGATGTATAGTCTTCCTCTTTTTCCATTAGAATGAAAAATATCCACTTCATATCTTGATAAATTTTCAGACATGCTAATCATCTACTTGATTCATCAAAATACGTCTCAAGTCATATATCTGTGTAATCAAGAGGGGTTACTAATGAAAGCCACTAAGCATATGTGGTTATTAAAATATGTTATTTGCATTCAAACATTACTCTTTATAAACTATAGCTTATGAATAGTTCTAAGAAATCGGCCTTTGAAAATTAAGCATATTGTGTATTATTATATATATAGACTTCACAAATGTGTTTTCAAGCCTTTGAAAATTAAGCATGTTGTGTATTATTATATATATAGACTTCACAAATGTGTTTTCAAGGTGCCTCTAGACTATGCAACAAAAACACTATATTACACTTTTGTTGGTGTTACAAACTAGCAAAAATCAAATGATAAATAGAATTTATCAATTGAACTTGTTTGATTACTAGGATATATGTAATGTTCAAAATTGTAGCTTGTTATTTTGATTGTAATAAGGATTGGGCAAAGAGAATAAGCAAAAGTGAAGGAGTAAAAAGGTATTGTACTGGAAAGTTTGAATGTAAGAAAGTTTTAGTTTGTACTTATAATAAAAACTCTTTTCCATAAAAAAGAGGATAAAAAACTAATGAAGAAACAAGTGGACATAGGATGGTTTTTTTCCTTTTAATAAGAATGCCCATCTTGAAGAAACATTGAGATAATGAACGATGCATGCTAAAACTCTCTTGTAATGTTACTCTATGAGAAGAAACGATTTTATCCAATTGCCGTTATGATAATACCCTTACAAGATAACACTTGAGATTAAATCTATAAGCCACTATTAGTGTATGAAGAATTGAGAATGAGATGGTTTAGTTTGCAAGGATAAACTTGTAATGTTTGCCTCTTCAAAAATGGATGATCACCTAATTTGCATGAAATGCTAGACTTGGAAGTTCATCTTTTAGGAAGATGTTACTATTTATCAAGAACTAATTTGACATTCAATTATAATTCTTTTTAAAGTTTGTCCTCCGTATAAAAGGAGGAGATTTAATATCTATATGGAGATGTAGGTTTTTTCTTATTACTCATTTTTCTCCATTAGGAGAGCTTGGATATGTGTGATGATATAAATGTGGTTTAATGGAGAAAAAATGGTGTGAATGACCGAGAGTAGGTTGAGAGAGGAGATTACAAGAACTTAAAGGTTGAGTGCAAGAGGTAGAGAGGAAGGTGAATATAAATTCTTGCGTAAAGAATTTTAATTAATGTTTAAAAAATATAATATATATAAAATTTTACCAAGAAACTATATTACTAATCGTGAATTAAGATATAAAATTCCCCTTCAAGTTCATTAAAGATCAGTTGAAATTTTACTTTTATTATTTAAGCTAAAAAATGATTTATTGTAGATAACTCAAAAGATAGTTTGTGATTTAAAAATTGAAGGGAAAAGATAAGTATTGAAATTTTCTATCCAATTTTTTCTCAATGCATGAAGGGAAAGATCCAAAATAGCTTAAAAGAGACTTCATTAATTTCTTAATGTATAGGACAAGTCATCTACAATGGTTATACAAAGTTATTTTGAATAATTTCACTTCAATATTAAATATTTAACATAAAAAAATAGTCTATTGTGGATAATACAAAAGATAGCTTGTGATTCTAAAATTGAAAAGAGAAGCGTATTTTATTTTCTATCCAAATCTCCCTCAATGCATGGAGGGAGATATCCAAAATGGTCAAAAAGAGACTTCCTTCTTTTCCTATTGTATAGGACAAGTCAACTACAATGGTTATACAAAGCTATTTTGAATGTTTGATCATATTATAATTCCAACTATCATAAGCGATCAAATGAAAGAAAACAAGATCATGTAGACAAAAGAGGGGGAGTTTTAGATCTAGTGGCTTCTTGCAAGTGATTTAAAGATATCAAATCAATTATATAATTGTAACAAGAAAGGCAATGCATGATTGTCATGCTCTTATTGTAGGACCCTTGCCATGGAACTAGATTTGAAGTGGTAGAGGAGACTCTTAATTGATATGACCCTTGCCATGGAGCTAGATTTGAAGTGGTAGACGAGACTCTTAATTGACTCGTGCTTATCAAATGCTTATAATATGTATTTTTCATTCCACTCATCCATGTGCATATAAGTATCCTTGATGATTATATTAGATCATCTTAAATTGGATTATTTATATATTGGGTTTGCTTGGAAGATCAAAAGAAGCCATTGTTTTGTTGGATGAGGTTCTAGCTCAAATAGAATAGCATGACAATAATTTCAAAATCTAAAACATATAAAGATGTCCAATAGTGAAAAGGATATTCCTCTTACACCCTTGATCCAAGATGTTAAGGTTCAATGATTTCTCACCAAATCACATAACACCCAATAAACCTAAGAGAGTGAAATTAAGTTAGACCCAACAAACCCAGGATTTTCCTCTCAACCCCTCCATCCAAGATGTCAAGGCTTAATGTTTTCTTAAGGTTTAGAGGTTATTTAATACTTATCAACATGGCAGGATACGAAGAGCCTTTGGTAGAACTTGCAAGTCTTTAGAAGAGCATTCAAGGCTAGACAAATGAACATAAACATCACTATGTGGCATAAGTTTTCTATTAAAATGTTCTTAGATGTGTGCATGCATGCGTGTGTGCATACACATGCTTATCTTGTTATGATAGGTCAATGTTGCAAAAGGCATATATTACTATTGTACTTGCTATATCATACATGTATTGTTCTCATTTACCATATAATGAAAAACTCTCAATCTTTCTTTGTGATCAAGTAATTTTTTATCAAAATTATACTATTGTGTCACACACACACACACACGCACGCACGCACGCATGCACGTGCGCGCGCGCTACATTCGTGTACTTTTTTTCATTTCGATTCATGTGTGAGCTTCATGTTGGTATTATAGCTATTTGATTTTATTTCATGGATGTTAGGGTGGCTTTGTTGAGTCAAAGAGGTGTATCTAAAATTATGCAGTTTTCATTCCATTTTTTTTTTGCCCTATTGTAACCCACACATACACCTCTATTCTTGTGTATATTACCTCCACATACATAGTAGGGGTTTTATACATACATACCTCATTTGCACTTTTATTATTGTATATATTTCACCCGCATACATAGCAAGGGTTTTATACACGTATCACATTTGATCTTTTTCTAAATCACACCACACACACGCACGCGCATGCGCACACCCGCACGCATGCGCGCGCGTGCACACACACACACACACACACACACACACTCTCTCTCTCTCTCTCTCTCTCTCTCTCTCTCTCTCTCTCTCTCTCTCTTTCTAACTAGTGTCCTTTTTGTATATACACACATTGTCTCTTTCTCGCTTTATCATCCTTGCCCTTGGTTTACAAACATAATGCTTCATGAATACACCACACCTTGTTTGCTTGTCTTATTATGGTAACATACAATAGTATAATAAACTTATGTTAACATAGACTTGAGCCTTAGACCACTAATGCATATACCACATACATATGACTTAAAGCTTTTACAAAATTCTAGATATCACACACAATAATGGCCATAGTAATAGTAGATTCCTCCGTTACTACACCTATTATGGATAAAAGATTACGGTAAAATCTTTGCGTACATGGATGTGAACCTTCATACACAAACACATATGCTCACGCATACATGTCCTTACTATCAATTGTTCTATAAGAATACTAAAAACCCTTCTTTTAATGCCATGCCATAATAAACCTCCTCACACTAGTATAAAGTAAGATCCACACTAATAGCCACACACTAGCACCCATATAAATGCCAACTAGTAATTACTTATACATTGTACTCTTTCTAGGGTTTACATGTCTATGATATTGCCACAATGACCCATTAGGATGTTAGAAAAATTGCAATGATCTAGCTTTCACTATATCCTTAGTCCATTCAATAAATACTCATACTTAACTTTATAGCAATGACCAAGAACTTTTTTAAATAGGAACTCTCAATAAATAGTCAAATCTTGGTAGTCTATTAAGGGTAAATATTTGGGATGGAATCTCCTTCCCTTTCTTAACTCTTGTATGTGCAATTCTCATTCACATTATGTACCTACACTTATATGTAATTTTATCTAGTCTATAGGATTATTAAAACTTTTTATATACATTATTATCATGCTAAAACTTATAACTCACACTAGTATGATGATGGATTCCCACTAGGGGTCACACACTATTGACAACCTAGTTATCGACTATTTAGTTCTTATATATATCTAGATATGTTTCATACGTTTCTTAAACAAGAACTCTCAATAAATAGCTATTGACCGCAAGCTAGCATTAGCCTCTGCAATAATATCCTCACACCTATTTCATGGTATACTTTGGCTGCATATAAGCCTGTCATCCTTCATCGATTAATTGTCCATCAAACCGCCCTTATGGTTAATAGTGCATATTGGCACTCCTGGGCTGTCGTCCTCACCAAAGGGGTGGTGCATGTTATTTTGATTCCTCTTGAGTATTTGCATCATTTGTATGATGATTCACTAGCCCAGGTTGTTGATTATCTTGTTGAATTGAACTAATTCTACTTCAACACGTATTAGCCATATCTCTTGACTTCCCATATATATCGCACGTCACATGAAGACAATTCCATCATGCCCTTGATTTCCTCTACAATATTTGATGTAGAGGATTTGTAGCCAATGGCATCACAAGCCACCCCCACACTAGGTTTTACAATCTATAAAGGGATTGGTGGTTACGTGGGCCCTTGGTTTGTGGTAGGGACCTACCTATTGCTCATAAATGTTGTAGGTCTTGGTTGGTATTTGGTCGTATAGGAGCGAGTAATTGGGAAAACCCTTGATTTGTGTCTCCTAAATTTTGCACTATTATTGTATTGGGTAATGTAGGTAATGAATTGTTACCTATTAGCACCTCATTTGGCATCATCCCAGTGAGATTGAGAGGGATTGCCCTCTTGCTTCATAGGTAGCTTGAATTCTTAACTCGACCCCTTCTATTACTACTATAGTTGCATCTAAATCATTTACTGTTGTGTTGCTCAAATGTAGTTGGATCATACAATCCAACCCTCTCAAGAAGAACTGCAATTGAGCGGGAGGGGGTAATTGGAGAATGGTATCCAAATAATGAAAAACTTCATGTAGCTTTTGAGCATACACTTTTATGCTCTCATTGAATTCTTGCAGAGTCTCATTTAAAATACATAGTAAATATTGACTCCCCTTTTCAGGATAGAACTCCCTATGAAACACAATGTAGAATGTTTGCATAGTGGCAATCGAATTTGCTATAAGCTGGTAGTACCATTGGGCTACATTTCCCTTCAAAGTCATACTTAAGAACATCAAATATTGTGTGTCTTCATTGACTTGATAGTATATGTAATTCAACATCTTTATTTAGACTTTCATTAAAGATAGGAAGCAAATATCCTAAAGTGGGTAGAGCCACCATGCCAACTAGAATTGGAATTGCTTGATGAGATATTAAGGATGGTTGTGCGATCCCTATGGATATAGGAATAGACTTAGAAATGACAATTATAGTGCTACTAATGGCACCACAAGATGGTGGGGGTGATCCACCACTTCGGCTAGTCCTCGAAAGAGTAGACTACACAACTGTAGGTGTTACGGGTAAACTACTACCTTTGCATGTACTGAGACTACTCTTACTATAAGGGATTGTAAGCTCCCTTAATTTTTAGAAATACAGGACTAGTACTATCTAAGGAGTATTTGTGAAAAATTTATGTTTGCTTCCTTATCCTTTCTTACATTGCTCTCATGTAATTTGAGAGATCTCTAGCTTGTGCTCATGTTCTTGCCTTAATAGCTCTATTGGGAAAAGAGTCATACACTCAAGAATTGAGTTTTAGGCCTTATTTGAGAATCCTAAAGGACTCTCAGAAAACACAACACTTGTCGAGACCTAAAATGGGCATGAAAGTAGCTCACACACACTCGAGCTCACTGATGGACTTCACAACACCAATCCTCATGGCCTTATGGTCATGAGCGACTAGAAATAGACTAGGAACTCTCTCTCTCTCTCTCTCTCTCTCTCTCTCTCTCTCTCCCTCTCTCTCTCTCTCTACCTTGATATATTGCGTTGTAGTCTTATCTCCTAATTGCTAACCTTGAACTCCAAGCATGAGTGCCCAAATTGAAGGTGTCTAGTATACCACACAAATATCACAAAGGCACCTATTTGACTAATTACTAGGGCCTCAATATAGGAGTAGGGCCTCAATATAGGAGCAATCTACCCAGTTAGAGATTTGATCTACATGTCCTCGTCTTTTAGCACAAATGTAACACTTACTCTTCACTCATCCTCACTAGAAATCCCTTTCAACCCTCAGCACTAATTGGCTTGGATCTCCTACCTACGTAGTCAATATATGAATTGATTACTATGCAATGTATATGCATAAAATGCTTCAATGTATTGTGTTCACGAGAGTGCACAAACATCTTAAATGTGAGAAAACAATAAACATGTATAACAAACAAGCCTTTATATTATCTCATTAGTTTCAACTACGTATTACATCGATGTTGTACACATCCAAGAAGCATGGAGTGTTCCTCACTTATACTACTTTTGGGTATATATTTTACATTTAATCTCCCTAAATATAATATCCAAATAAGAAAACAACATTCATAGTATTCTTTATTAGAATGTAACATTGCACTTAAAAACCTTAGTTTCTTGAAAATTTGAAAAGAAAACTACAATATTTTTGTATTCATGTGTATTAGATAATAATTATTATTTTTCTATGTAAAATTGGTATTTTTATTTATTTATATTATTTTTTAATTTTTCTTAATATTTGACCATCATAGAAAATTAGAAAAACTTAGAATTGCCTATGGGCTACTTACCTGTTGATCACCTACATGTTGTGACACGAATGAGATGCCAAGTGGTTCCTAAGGTTGCTAACGCTTACCATAGCTGCTAACACACTTGAGGAGCCCTCCAAGAAGGCCAGCAACATGCCACAAATAATTTCTTTCACTTAACTCTCATCTCTTCCTCTCTTTCGCTCATCTCCATTCTCTCATAAGAATAGCCATTATGCAAGAGGAAAGGGGGGAGAGAAAAAGTCAGTTTTGAGGAAGAAAAGAGAGAGAGACTACAAAAACAACAATTTAATTTCTTCAAATGAATCTATGATATTTACATGAGCACATAGAGGAGGAAAAGGGGGATTCATTCTTCACATTCTTTGCAACAAATGGCGAATATCTCACATGTAATAATCATTAGAATCCATGAAATATGGTGCCTACTTTTCTTGCCATTTGTTCCCCTCTCTTTATGATTCTTGCATCAAGAATTTCCTAAATTGAAGCATCCCTTCGTTCTTGGGCCATGTCTCATTAAAATTGGTCCACACCCCTTTAAATCTTGGTATTTTTCATCTCCTGGACTGCTCGAACCATATTCCTCCATAAATTAAGATTTTACAATCTCAAATTCTATCGTAAACATGTAAAATTAATGTCTAAGTGATGGTTGGACACTTTATTATTTGTAGACTTAACTTTGTGCTTTGTTACATCTAAAACTTCAAAATGCTCTGTCTCTTGCGTCTTGATCGCTTTGCACCACGAATCACTTTAGAGCCCAAAATCTTCATTTTTATTCAAAATGCCTTGGGGATCTACCTACAATTGTCCAAAATTCCAAAAAGCACACCTTTAAATTTGCATCTCAAGGGGACTTCCATGTCTATCCACTTAAATGATTTTCATTCTATTTTCAACCATTTGTCTTTATAGGGAATTGACTTTAAGGAGAATCTTTCCTCATTATTCTCGTTGGTTACATTGCTTGAATTATGGGATACATTTTATACTACTATAAATGCGAAGTAGGATGTAAAGGGTGCATTATTGAAAGAAGAAGTTGATAGAAAGAATATTGATGTTTTTCGTAGCTCTCATTCTTTTATAGTTAGAGGCAATAATGCTTGACCACCATGGGAGAGACTCTTAGAAGTCTCATTCTCAGTCACATGGATAGTCTTGTAGTAAGTCATGTAGTCATAAGTCTGCATTAACTTGTCATTATTGTGCGAAGTCATGTCATATTCGACCATAGTGCCATAAAATGAGTGACAAGCGCAAGAAAAAGGAAAATATCAAAGTGCAATAAAAGAATGATGATTATAACATTGTCCCTAGTAAGTCTAGTGTCAATACTAAAGATATTAACGTAGTGCACAAATTGATTCGAATGATGATTACATACTTGTAGCTTCTTCTCTTAATGTTTCACATTTGATTGATGTCTCGTCTACTTATGCTTAGTGTTGATTGATTGATTCAGGGGCTTCATTTCATGTTACCCCTCATCAAGAGTGGTTCCACTCTTGTCATAGCATGATAGGATCTATCAATTTGGATAATAAGTTGGCATTGGATATTATTGGTATTAGAGAAGTACAATTGCAGTTTGCTTTAGACATCATCTCTACTTTGCATGATGTATGCCATGTTCTGGCTTTGACCAAAAGCTTACTCTCTACTTGGATAGTTGGATGATGTAGGTTACATTGTATATTTTGGTGATTCCTCGTGAAAGATTACCCATGGGAATCTTGTCCTTATGCAATATGCCAAGTGTTGTACTCTTCATCCTTATTTGTAGCTGGGTCTATTGACCATGTTTTGGTCATGGCTATAGTATGACATGTATTGTTATGGCATCGTTGCCTTGGACATATGTCATCAAAGGGAGTGAATTTTTTTACTTGATTGTAGTATCTTTAGTCCAGTGACTATAAATAATTTTGATTCTTATGATCATTATGTTTATGGTAGGTAGACATGCAATTTTCATAAGAAGTCTAGCATTTCACACATGAGTGAGCCTCTGACTCTTGTTCATTATGATGTTTGTGGATCTATGTTCTATCAATTGTTAGACGGCATGAAGTATTTTGTTATATTCATTAATGATTACTCATATAAGGTTTGGGGATATCCTATAAAGCATAAAACATATGTATTGGTTAAAAGGTGAGAAGGATCGAAGCTTGCTTGGAAGAGCTATGGTGGGAGAGCAAGAGCAAGAAAGAGAGAGAGACCAAATGGGAACTCCAACAATTACAATGTGTGACCGGGCCTTCCTTTATTCAAACTGTCACTAAAAGAATAATGAATAAATTGACGGTGATGGGCACCTGCCACTTGCAGTGTGCAATGGCAGGTATTGTCAGTGTAGTAATACACGTGCGGCTAGGTGGAGGTGCCTTTACCCCCAATAACCTCCTACTTAAAGGTGAATCTATCCTTGTGAGGAGTAAAAAGAAAAAGAAAAGATAGTACAATGTACATATATACAACAAGATGAGAAAAAATATCATCTCATCCAATGCTCATCAATCTCTTGAGGAAGGCAAAGCGCTCAGTAGTGAGGCTTTTCATGAGCAGATTTGCAAGATTTTTGTCAGTGGATATCTTGACAAGGTCAACAGACTTGTCGTCCACGACCCCACGTATGAAGTGATACCTCACCTCAATGTGTTTCATCTTTGCATGGAAGATTGGATTCTTGGCTAGCTGAATAGCACTCATAGAATCTAAATGCAATGTAGGTATAGAATCAATCCCAAGGTCATGAACCAAACGGCCCAAACATATGGTCTCCTTGTAAGCCTTAGTGGTTGGCTGCAACATATTTGGCTACCTCAGTGGTAGAGAGAGCCGTACACTTCTGAACCCTTGACATCCAAGAGACAGCACCTCTAGCATAGGTGAATACATAGCCAAAAGTGGACTTTCTACTATCCGTATGTCTTGCATAATCGGAGTTTATGTATCCCACAACTCTTGTATCCTGGCTGCTATAGCAAATACACATATCTGCTGTGCCCTTCATGTATCTCATGATACCCTTCACGGCATTCCAATGTTTCTTGCTAGGTGTAGCCATATAGCGTGTCACAACACCAATTGCAAAGGAAATATCTGGACGAGTGGCTATCATGGCATACATCAAACAGTCCATGGTTGATGCATAAGGGATCTTGACCATCTCAGTCCTTTACTCATTTATTTGCGGACAATCAGCATGTGAAGCCTTCACATAAGAAGGTAATGGACATCCAATAGGCTTGACATCTTGCATGCAGAAATGCTCAAGGATTTGATGAATTTACTCCCTCTACACATACCAAGAATGTGAGAGACTTGTCCCAAATCCTTCATCTCAAAGCTCTTCTTCAGCTGAGATTCAAGAGCATCTAACTCATCATGAGCTTTCCTTGCTATCAACATATCATCCACATAAAGTACCAAAATAAGCAATGAGCCATCACATGCTTTCTTCGTGTAAAGACACAGATCCATATCACTCCTGTTGTAGCCATGTTGGGGGGGTACTTTTTAGCTTATACACCCATTTGCATGGTAAATCCTTCTTGCCGTTAGACAATGCAACCAAATCCCAAGTCATGTTCTTATGTAGGGAGTCCATCTCAGGCACTGCATAGCCCTCTCCCAAGAGTGACTGTCACCCCTGTGCATAGCCTCATCATAGGTGAGAGACTCTCTTGCATCTGTAACCAAGACATAATGCATAGAGGGCTCAAATCGATCGATGGATGTCTAGCTCTAGTAGACCATCTCATTGCAGGCTCAGCTACATGTTTAACATCCTGTTCAACACCCTGGCCATGTGTAGCAACTGTTGCTGTGCAGACTGACCATTTGGCTGTGCAGGTTGTACTGGAGCACAAGGCTCCTCCTCGAATATAACCTTGCGTATCTCGACCACCTTCTCAGGTGCCTATGCATCTTGTCTTCATGGAAGATTGCATCATGGCTGTAGATGACTTTCCACACTGCGTATCCCATAGGCAACAATAACCCATATTTCATGCATCTCCATAGCCAAGGAAAATGCATTTGACACTCTTAGGATTCAAATTAGTCCGCTTGGCTTTGGGTACATGGCAGAATGCCTCACATCCAAAGACACGTAGATGCGCATAAGACGGAGGTTTCCCAGTCCATACCTCCTCTCTGCAACCTGGAAATCCAAATCACTAGAAGGTGATCTATTGATGACATGCATAATTGTACTGACTACCTTAGTCTAGAAGCTCTGTGGTAGGCCTGCATGGCTAAGCATACTACGTACACGCTCATGGATGGTTCTATTCATCCGCTCAGCCAAACCATTCTGGGGTGGCGTATAGGGGGCGGTCAACTGGTGCTTAATACCCCTCTCATCACATACTTGCTCAAAGGAACATGACACATATTCTCCCCCATTGTCAATCCTAAGGCATTTTAGCCTATGTCCAGTCTGGTTTTTAACCAATGCAAGCCATCTTTGAAACACAGCCAAGACATCTGACTTAAGCTTAATGGGATAAGCCTAGACTTTACGCGAAAAATCATCAATGAACGTCACAAAATACTTTGCACCACCCATAGACTGACAGGGCATGGGTGCACAAACATTCAAATGTACCAATGCTAGGGGCCCACTCATGTGTGTTCTACCAAACTTCTTATGCGTATTCCTAGTCTATCTACCATAAAGACAATGCTCACTTGAATCAAAACATGCATAGTCAAGGGGCAGTAAGTACTACAAACCAGAAAGCATTTTCATTTCCTTCAAGGACATATGGCCCAAATGGGCATGCCAAAGAGATACATGTGGGATGGAATTGGCTGATAAAACATGGTCAACAAATGACCCATCAACTAGAAGAGGATAGAGGCTGCCACCCTTGGCACCTCTAGCAAGCACAAGTCTGCCACAGGTGATCTTCCAGGCAGAATCTCCAAATGAAACATGAAATCCAGCATCATCAAGCCTCCTGCAGACATAAGACTGTGTAAGCGTAGGTACATGACATATATCTTGTAACAAAAAAGTACTACCAGTAGAGAACTATAGTTGTATATTCCCAATGCCAACAATAGCAAGTGACCTGTCCTCATCACCCAAGCGAATTGAACCAGAGACAGTGCAATAAGAATGGAACCACTCACGGCATGGTGTAATATGAAATGAAGCATCAGAATCCAAAATCTAGCACTACGCATACATAGAGTGAACCTCGATCAATGGCGTAGCATCACAAGAACTAGCTGCAAGTATGTACTCCCCATCGGAGTCATCAGTCTCTGCATGACATTTATCTTCTTAATTTTCACACTAGATTTCGTAGGTATAATGCTGCAATCAGAGGACTTTTCCTGTATTTTGTCTTTCCCCTTCTCTTTGCGCTTCTCATTGCACAACTCATTACATAGTGGGTGTATATGACTCTTCTTACTGCAATGATGACATGCCACATTAGCATTTTTCCCACGAGACTTGTTGCACGACTTACCACACGCGACTTAGACCTAGACTTTTGCAAGTCTCTGCTACGTGCATACCCATGGTCATTATTTCCATTACCATCTCTGCCTCTAAGACTCAAAGCATGCGACACACGAGAGTCATCCAAGTTCTTACAGTTGATCTCTTCCTATAGAAGAGCACTCTCTACATCAGGCAAGTTCAAAATAGTAGTAGGAGCACATAAGGCAGTGCGGAATACATCCCATGACTCACTCAGAGTCGTAGGCAAAAACAATGGAGTAACCTTATCATTAAAGGTAATGCCCTGCGAAGTCAAGTTATTGAGAATAGCATGGAACTGGGTCAAATGAGTAGACATTGTCATATTCTCCTTCATGCGCACGTCCATAAGCTGCTTCAACCAATACATCTGACTTGCTGGACTTTTCTTGTCATAGATGTTCTTAATTTCATCCCAAAGCTGCCAATCACTCTGTGCTTTCTCAACCACATTGTAATGCACCTGTTCAGTGAGAGACAAGATGAGGGTGGACTTGCATAACTCATTAAGCTCATTCCATTTATTATCAGTCATAGTTTCAAGCTACTCACCATGCATCCTTAGTGGCTTTATCTGCGATTTCTGCACCAATACCTACCAAACTTGGCTCTTCCAATAGGCATAATTCTTACCATCAAGCTTAGTGATGTTGAAGATAGCACTCTCAGTGGAAGAAGATGTCATATTGCAGTCCAAAATGGTGCAAATAGTTTAAAGCTACTTATTGTATTCTGTTGTAAAGAGCCAAAATACCACCAAAACCAAGACAAAATGACCACGAACTGATAGCTAATGATACTACCCACCAAGTACCATCAAAAGTATATAAAATCAAGATGATTCAGTATTGTTGAGTGTTGAAATGACCTATTTTTTGGCTGATTTTTGTTGTTTTTGAGAGCTGAATGGTTGATTTTATGAGATGATTGATTGGTTTGAAAGTGGTTTGAGAGTGTTTTGGATAGGTTGGAATGGTTTTATTAAGCTCATGATGTTTATTAGTAGAGATGTGAAGTTCTGTTGATGTTCTGATATGTTCTGTTTGGTCTTAATAGCTTCTGTTTTGTTCTGTTTTCTCTCTGTATGGAAGGATGGAGTATTTATTGATAGAGTTTGAGATTGTTTGAAAGATTATTGAGTGATTTTTGATGTTTTGGAATGGTTTTGGTATGAGTTATGTGGTTGTGATGCTTTCTGTTGACCTTCTGTAACTCTTTGTTGAGCTTCTGTGAGCCTCTGTAGACCTTCTGTATGCCTCTGTATGTGTTCTGTTGGATGAGAGTGTAGTTTGGGAAAGTTTTCTAGCCTTGGAAAGAGGTGAATACAAGTGCAAAAGAGCTAAAAGAAGTCAAAGAAGTAGCTGCTGAAGACTCAAGTAAAGACTAGATTGAAGTGACAGTGGTGAGCTATGAAAAGACATTGTAGTGGCTCTGGTGACTCTTCATATCAGACATACCTCTTGGGAGGTGCATCCACGACCTAATAAGAATTATTGAGGGTTATTATGAGATTATTGTAGTGAGGATATGATGTACTATTGATGGAGAGAGAGAGAGAGAGAGTCTGAGATAGTCAAATCTATCGAAACAATGTGATTGTATATGAGAGATTGAGAGAGAGAACTATGAAGACATTGAAGATAAATAATATGTGATTGATTTCCATTCAAAGATGGTGTATTCCTTTTTTTTCTTTGTTCTATTGAAGAATTCTATGAAGATGTTGAAGATTATGGTTAATTCTATCAAATCCATGGGAGAAATCTACTATGATGCTGCGTGAAGAATTACTGTTTTATTTGTTTTGATGATCAAAAGAATGAAATAAAAGTTTGTTGATGTTACAAGATAGATTTTCTTGCAAGAGAATTCCCTTTTCCTTGGTGTTCCTCTTGGGGCTCCATGTTTTTGGTGCGCAGCCGGGAAAACTTGCCATCAACAAGTACCAGAAGAGGCTGAAAATGAAGGAAATGGCATTGCCAAGAAGAGAAGAATTCAATGGATGTTTGTAAAGTTTTTTCTTCCACTGAAGAGTTAGAATTTCTCATAATCAAAGCCACTTTCCACAAGAAGTTTATCCCACAATGGCGGAAACATATCACCATCATGATGTATGCTCTATGTGGTGGACAGTTTTCTCTTCTTGTTGAAGCAGCAGAAACTTGCATCTTGGTGGCAAACTGTTTGGGAACAAACTGAAGAGCAGAAACAAAGAGAATGACCATCCATGGAAGATTTGACATTCATTGAGAAGTTTCTAGACATCATCAAGTGGGAAATAGTCAAGAAGCTTCAGGAGTCGTGGTCTGTGGAGGTTCACAAAAATAAGAAGGAACAAAGCTAGGACTTGTTCGTAGACACTCAATAGCAAGATACGTGGGATGCTTGGTGTTCTGACAATCTTTTGTTTGTCCAATTGGAAACCCAGTGGAAGTTGGTAGACAGAGTGTTTTTCACAACATACACTATTGAAACCATCAGAAACTGGCATTACTATGATGATGGCACCACCACAATTCTTAGACGTATGCATTTTGACACCTTCAGAACCGAATACCTTCCTTTGTGTAGTGGCATGACAACAAAATTTAGAGACGTTGAAAAGGAAGAAGTAGAAGAAATGTTGGCAAGAGAGTCCTCCAGAGGCTAAAGCCTTCTGTTATCCCTCTGTGGAGCACTAACAACATAGTGGAGCCAACCCCCTGATGAATGACGCAATAAAGATGCAAGCGTTAGAACGAGTCCAGAGGTACATGAGAAGAGAAAATGCAAAAATCAAAGCTGAGAACGAGCTCGCAACAGAAGCCGCCTTGGATGCCCTTGCAGAACTCTTTACAGAAGTCCCAATGGCACATCAAGCCCTTCCTCCTCCTGCTGGAGGTCCACTCCCAAGCCAGATCCATCCTGGAAATATTGATGAACAGGCCAGCGAATGTAGTCCCATTGCCAGTTTTTAAGGGAGAGTACAATGAAGACCCCGATGTTCATGTAGTAGAGTTTATGGTAGCATGTGTGGCTAACAATGCCAGAACCCCTGAGCATTGGTTGGCAATATTCCCTGCCACTTTCAAGGGTGCGGCGTTTCAGTGGTATGAGAGACAAGCAATAGTAACTTTTGGCACATGGGACGACCTGAAGTTGGCCTTCCTCACTAAATTCAGGCGTGAAGGTTTTGAAGAGCGGATGCGAGAGGAATTTATGAATTTAAGTCAGTCCTCTGGAGAAAGAGTAGAAGCTTATGTCTCACGAATGGAATCCATCCTGAAGAGATGGACCGACCATAATCTAGATGATGGCATTCAGAAGAGAGTGTTTCTCAGAGGATTACAACCAGAAGTCCGTAAGTTTGTGGAGCTGCAAAGACTAGCCACACTGCAAGGTGCAAGACTATACAATGAAGTGGAGGCTAGATTGGTGATGAATCCAGGAAGAGGAGTCCTACCTCCTTTGATGCCAGGAATGATGTACCCACCAAATGCAATCCCAGGGACTGTCCCCTACCCCTACCAACAGATGCCCCCAGTATCACAGTACAGTGCACCAAATCCATAGTGGCCACAATCAATGCCTCAAATGATGGTTCAACCACAACAACAATGGTCCCAACCAATTTTCCCAATGCCAAATTAGCAGCAACAGTGGAACCCTACCAACTGGAGCCAACAGCCCAATAGTTCAAACAGGAGCTCTGAATCAGAATCAGAACAGAGACCCCTCTGCACCAGCCCAACCTGTTTATGCAGTGATTACAGAGACTCCTCAAAACCCTACTGCCAGTACCTCAGGAGGAGGAAGCTTGAAGGATTATTTATCCAACTCAGTTGCAAATATAAAAAAGGAGTTGATGGATGTGATTACAGAGCAGTTGCAGACACTGAAAGTGAATACAACTAGCATATCCAACGTTGTAGGAGTAGGAAGAGATGTGATGCAGTCAAATACATGGTGTGGTAAGTGTCATCAAGCAGGCCATTTAGCCACTGAATGTACACGAAAGCCAACAATCCCGGGGGCTTTCTATTCCTACTGTTTGTGGAAGAACCATACAGAGGATATTTGCTCTCTGAAGGAGATGCATGATAGGAGAAGAAAGGAAGAAGACACAAGATTCAACTTGCTGGAATCCAAAATGACAACACAAGATATTGGACCAAAGCCTAGGATTTTGGTCCTAATTTCGGACCCAGAAGATTTCCATCCCAAAGTTACAACGGAAGACAGTCTGGCGGTGGTGAGAGATCAGAAGATGAGTGTTACAGATGCGGAGAAAAGGGACACATTTCACCAAATTGTCCAAATCCCCGAAGGTCAGTAGATTACAAGCCCTTATGCAGTCGTTGTAAAGGAGAAGGCCACACTGCAAAAGAATGTCCAAGCCCAACCCCAGTGAAAAACAGTGCTACTGATAATCCGGCCAAGGCCCAAGAGCCTACCTCCAATTTAGTGGAATTGGAAGTTGCTGCCATCACGCTTGCAAAGAAGAAGGAACCACCTATCCAGAAAGAAAATAATCCTCCTGCCAAAATAGTAAATTTCAATCTTCCAACAGAAGAACAGAACATAACAGAGCCTTACAGTGCCGTACAGAGCACTACAGTGCCACAAGTGGTAGAAGAAGTCACCATGATGCCCCTGTTGGAAGAAAAAAGGAAAATAAAAATGGGTGTTACGCCATTCCCTAATTGGTTAGAGAAGCCAGTGGATCCTATTAAGGAATACGATCTGGTCAGAGATCTAGATACCTTTAAACCAAACCTCACATTTTGACAATTATTGATGTTGTCTCCCAATTGCCGAAAAAGGTTCAAAAGTATATTGACAAGAAGACGTGGCTTAAGGATTTCTCCCTCAACAACAACAAAGTCCAACAAAGCTCCAGAGCCTATAAAAGAAGTGGACGTGGCTAATGCCTTCCTAGATCTGGGTACCCCAGAGACTGGCGTGTGGATAGAAGGCTGCTTTATTGCAAATGTACTGATTGATGGTGGCTCATCAGTGAACATTATGACGGATGTGACAATGAAGGATCTAAGCCTACAAGGTGTGCAACCCACCCAATGGCTCATCAGACTGGTGGATCAAAGCAAAATCAAGCCTTTGGGCATTCTCCCATATGTGAAGACTACAGTGGCTGGAAAAGATTATTGGCTAACCTATCTGGTGGTGAAGCCAAAATCTTATGGTACATCCTACCTCTTATTACTAGGCAGACCATGGCTTTTTGAAGCCAGAGCAAGGACGGATTGGTTCAAAGGAACCTTGACCTTGGGTAGAGGACCCAATAAAGTGGTGCTGAAGTTATATGGTGCTCAAAAAGGACATGGATCCACCTCCTTGGAATTATCTTCTAACTCCCCCAGTGAGGCTACAGATGGAACATCAGCAGACGAAGATGGTGTCAAATAGATCCTTCCCAAGAAAACAGTGGCACATTCCTTAACAGTGGATACTGTAAGCCAACTCCCAAAATATGCAAAGTCCCTGTTAATGGGTGAATACTTCCTGCCTGAACTAGGAATGACTTCCGAAATCACTTCTGATAGTGAGATAGAAGCATGGATGTACTGCTCTCCCTGTTACATGGCCATAGCAGAGCCAGAGACAGAGGCAGAAGATGAAATAGAGAACCTGTTCTTCTCTTACAGAGCTCCTATAGAGACAGAGACAAAGAAAAATACAGAGACAGAGTCTAAAGAGGACGGAGATGATACGGAAGAAGAAGGTTATGAAAGCAAGATGGAAGAGTCTATCCCACCCGAAGAGGATATATATGAAGAAGAAGTTCCAGAAGCATCAGAAGCAGATGAGCTCATGCTATGGGACAGAATGGCGATGGTACCATTTGGTCTGGTAAATGGATTTTCTCATATGCAAAATCTTTATAAGAAATGATTGAAGAAGAACAAGCCATCTTTCAGCAGTGGCTCTTGCCGCCCTCACCCATCTTTGCCAAGAAAAGATGATGACGATGCACTGCGCCAACAAGCATCAGTCTCACAATTCCAACAGGCATCAGAGGATCCCTGTTATGTGATATTCTTGGACACGTCCTCAGAAGATGAGTCTTCAAGCCAAGAGATAACTAATCGTGAAAGCAAACCCGAAATGACTCTAATCCCAGTTCAACATCTCAAGGGGCAACCTAAGTCTCCACTAAAAGAAGAATTTGGGTCTAGTGGGACATTAGAAGAGGACACCACCCCCTTTAAGGAGTCAGATTTGTATCCAGAAGCAGTCCGTGGGACCTTCATCCGTGAAGTAGAAGGTGAAAGGCAGTTAACTTTTGTGGATGCAGATGGCACTGAACGCCACCTGAAGGTGGGTAGCAGCCTACCAGAAGAGGAGTTGTCAACCTTGTACAACTTGTTGAAAGAGAATTTGGACGTGTTTGCGTGGTCCCACAAAGACCTAAAGGGGATTGATCCCACAATATGTCAGCATCATATTGATTTGGAGCCTGATGCCAAGCCAGTACGACAACGATAGAGGTGAATGAACCCGAATTATTCCACATTGGTGAAAGCAGAGCTGCTGAAGCTTCTGGAACCCAAGTTCATCTATCCAGTGGCAAATAGTGAATGGGTCTTACCCATCGTGGTTGTACCCAAGAAGAATGGCAAGCTTCGTATATGTGTGGATTTTCGCAAGTTGAATTCCAAGACGAAGAAGGATCACTTTCCTATCCCTTTCACAGACCAACTGTTGGACACAGTGGTATGACATGAGCTTTATTCCCTTCTGGATGGGTTCAGTGGATATAACCAAGTGCAGATAGCAGAAGAAGACCAATCCAAAACAACCTTCACCACAGAGTGGGGGACCTATGCTTACAGAGTGATGCCATTTGGGCTATGCAATGCCCCTGCTACCTTCCAGCGAGTGATGATGGCCGCATTCCAAAATCATCTGCACGACTTTATTGAGGTATATTTGGATGACTTCTGTGTCTATAGTTTGATTCGTGAACACTGGGGACATTTGGAACAATGCTTTCACCAATGCCGGGAGTATGGGATTTCCCTCAACCCCGACAAATGCATCTTTGGGGTCTCTTTTGGAGTTCTGTTGGGCCACATTGTCTCTGCACAAGGGATATCAACAGACCATGCAAAGATTGAAAAGATCGCGGCTCTGACAGTACCCACCAACCTCAAACAGTTGAGGGGATTCCTAGGCCATGTGGGTTACTACAGAAGGTTCATAGCCCATTTTGCAACAAAGGCAACCTCCTTGCACAAGCTTCTGAGGAAAGATGCAGAGTTTATTTGGACGGAAGAATGTGACAAAGCCTTCAACACTCTGAAGCAGTGTCTGACTGAGGCACCCATTCTGCAACCTCCTGATTGGACGAAGGAGTTTCATGTACACACTGATGCATCAGTTGAAGGGCTAGGTGCTGTCCTATGTCAAAAGGGCCCCTCCAAATTAGATCAACCGATCTATTATACAAACCGAAAAGTCACTGATAGGGAATGGAACTATACAATGACAGAGCTTGAGTGCTTGGCAATGGTATTTGCCCTAGAGAAGTTTCGCCACTACTTACTGTCTACCTACTTTAAATTTTATGTGGATCACGAGGCCCTGTCATTCCTGATGAACAAAGCAGACGTGAAAGGACGAATGATGAGATGGCTCCTTCTATTGCATGAGTTTGACTTTGAGGTAATTACCAAACCTGGTCATTCCCATGTGCTGGGCTGATCATCTGTCGCATATCCCACAGACTGCAAACGAGGAGCAGGATGATCCAGACCTCCCAGATGCTTCCCTGTTTATGGTCGACACTGTAAGTCCCTGGTATGCAGACATCGCCAACCTGCTGGCAACCCAACAGTACCCTCCTGGCATTTCTAGTCGGGATAGGAAGAAGCTTATGTTAGAATCGCCCCCCTACACCCTGTTAGGCAGTGCACTGTACAAGAAAGGCAAAGATGAAGTGCTCAGAAGATGTGTTACAGGAGATGAGATTGGGATTGTTCTGAAGGCTTGCCATGACAAGCCGTATGGAGGCCACTTTGCAAGAGAAGCTACAGCCAAGAAAGCTCTGTTAGCAGGTTACTGGTGGCCGACCCTCCACAAGGACGCTTTTGATTACTGCAAGCGATGTGATGCTTGTCAGTGAATGGAAAAACCCACCAAAACAAGTGCCATGCCACTGCAACCTATCCTTCATTTGAAGCCGTTTGAGAAGTGGGGCATCGACTTCGTTGGCCCAATCGATCCTCCCACTAGAAGGAAACAGAACAGATACATCTTGGTATGTACGGATTATGTCACAAAGTGGTGTGAAGCTAAAGCCCTAAAGCGGGACGATGGTAACAGCGTGGCCCTGTTCATGTACGAGAATATCATCATCCGTTTTGGTAGTCCCCTAGAGCTGGTAAGTGACAGAGGCACTCATTTTATTAATAAAGTCATGGAAGAGTTGACAGAGCTGTATAAGATCCGCCATCGCAAGTCCACTTCTTATTACCCCAGAGCCAATGGCCAAGTCGAAGTCACGAATCGAATCCTCTGCTCGATTCTGACAAGAACAATTGCTGCACATCGTCGTGATTGGGATGATTGACTTACAGAGGCCCTCTGGGCGTACAGAACCTCCCACAAAGCAGCAACATGACATACACCCTTCCAGCTGGTGTATGGTACATAAGCTGTTTTCCTTGTTGAACTGGAATTGCCCTCTTTGCGAGTCGCTATCAAAGAGCGTTTGGGGGACGATGATTCACTGTAATGCCGTCTCCTGCACCTGGAATGTTTGGACGAAACTTGCAGGATGGCTCTACAGTGCATGGAAGCCACGCAAGCTCGATGTAAGGCTTACCATTACAGCTTCATCAAGCACAAGGAGTTCAAAGAAGGTGATTTGGTCCTAGCCTATGATTCACGATTTGGCAAGTTTCCTGGCAAGCTTCAACAGCGGTGGATGGGCCCATATAAGGTACTTGCTGTCAACCCTAATGGCTCTGTCCAAGTGCAGACTGTTGATGCCTCTGATGATCCCTTCCTGATCAATGGATATCGCCTGAAGAAGTACTTCCCTCCTTGGGGATCTTGACAATCACGGTCACCTGATCCTTTCCCCCGTTGGCGTGGCACTGTAACTCTTATGATGCTACTTCTGATAGTCGTTCTTCAGCCACTCCTAATGAGGTGGACGCAACCCTCTGTCCCCTCCGGCCCACCTCCCGCCCTTGATCTCTTATCCTCTATTTTCCACCAGCGACAGTGGTGAGGTTGGTTCTGACAAATGGTATTTCTACCATTCCCTTTCTTAATTCGAAAAAAAAGGAAAAAAAATATACATATCAGTCATGGGAGAAAAGGACTTAGGTCCCTGTCATGCCGACCTTTTCTTCGAGAAAAGGTGGAGACACCCTTGGGAATAGGAGAAAAAAAAAGAAAAAAAAACAAAGAAAAGAAGAAAAGAAAAAAAACTGTTATGGGAGAAAAGAAAGAAATTCCCTGTCATAGCAAACCTCGTTCTAAGAAAAGGTGTTTAACACCCTTGGGCGGGAAGCTGGCTGTGGAAAAGGTGGCAACACCCAGCAGTCCAGAAAGTAGATTCATCAGTTGACATCCCCAGGATCCAGTTCCGAAGTTGCCTCCCTTGGTACGCTGTGTTCTGTGCCTTTCTGTAGAGCGTTCCTCTAGCAAACGCCATGTTCCTATCTAACCCCACGTTCGATCTGATGGCTACCTCCCTGGGTATGCCTCTTCAACAATTGACGACGCGATCTTCATCGACAAAAAATCAAGTGACGCGAGCTTTCATCCTAACCGGATGGGGAAGTGAGTATGGTTGCCCTCTGTAACTATCAACAGAGCATGAGACAGAGGGCGGGGTGAGTGACCAGTCCTTCCCTTTCAAATCAAATGAGAGGTACGTTGTGTGAATGGAGTGTTGCACGCACGGGACGGGCCTCTCAATGCACAAAGCACGATCTGTTTTTGTGCACTACACCATAAGGCTCCCTGGCCTTCCTTAGTACCATCTCATCTACTCTCCCATAGTAGTACCTCTATCCTCAGCCTCTATACTCGATAAAGCAACTCTAGGTTGCATTTTATTGCTCCATGTAACTACTATAATACCAAGGAAAAACATAAATCCGTTGGTAGATCTTCTATCAAACATGCTACCAGTCTCCAATCTATGTGTATATAATCCAAACACTTACATATCCTTATATGCCTCATAAAAAAGTCCATAATGCAAAGTGAACTTCAATACCTCAATATGCATCTAACTACATCCAAATGAGGCTTTCTAGGTATGCACAAATTGATTGACAAGGGTAATAGCATAATAGCTCAAGTTTGACATTGTGAGAGTCATATAAATCAAACTTCCTACTATCCTTCTAAACAAAGTAGGGTCTTCTATCTCATCCCTAACATCAGCACTCAACTTCACATTTTTCTCTATTTGCACTAAAAGAGATTTAAATACTATCATACCATACTTAGACAATATATCCAAGCAATACTCCCTTTGGAACAGCCATATACCATTATCAAATCTAATCACCTCAATACTAGGAAAGTACCTCAGCTCACCCAAATTCTTCATCTCAAACTTCTTCTTCAAAAGGTCCTTGACTTTACCAATCCCATTATCACTGTCACCTATAATAATCAAGTCATCCTCATAGATGACTATGATGATCATGCCTACATCTCCCTTTCTCACATAAAGTGAGTGATTAACATCAAAAACATAAAAGCCAACGTTGACATGATACTCTCCAATCTTGTTAGACCATGCTCCACGTGCTTACTTCAGCCCATACAACACCTTTTTTAACCTACACATATGTGGGATAGTCTAAATCTTTATGACTTGTTGGTTGCTCCACATACACTTATTGTAATTCACCATACAAGAAGGCATTCTTGATATCCATTTGCTGCAAACTCTAACCGACTACCAAGGTAATCACATATCTAATAATTGCTATTCTAGCAACTAGTTTGAATGTCTCATCATAATCTATATAATATGTAGCATAGCCTTTTGCAACTAGCCTAGCCTTATATCAACTAACAAAACCATTTGAATTATGTTTGATTTTTTAGGCCCACTTATAGCCAATAGCTTTCTTGTCCTTAGGCAATGGTACTAGATGCCAAGTCTTATTGGCTTCTAATGCAACCATCTCTTCAACCATTGCTACATCCTAATGAGCATGACTAATAATATCCTCAAAATAAGTGGGCTCAACATCCCCAACCACCTTTACCATATAACCATAATGGTAAGCTATATAACCTTTAAAACCAAATCTTTTAACAAGATATCTAACCCTGTTAGATCTGTGTACCACTGAATCGCTTAGTGGAGCCTTTACATTACCATGTACTCTTTGTATACTTGGTGTCCTAACTGAAGGAATACAATGCTCATTATCCAAACTCTCTAAACCATTGGAATCTCCATTAAATCCTAAAGGACTAGTAGATGCATCATTACCATCTGTCACTTTCTTCTTCCCTTTGTCTTTGCTTGCAACACTTATAGGTGCATCCGAAGACATGCTACTATTCGGGAGACTAAGGGCTAACTATAGATGTAGTACTACATGATGTTTTTGGTTTACTAAGGCTTCGTGATTCTTGCTTTTTTTTTATGCACATAACTATCATGATTATCATTATCATCCAATGTATCACCACTAGATACCAACTGCTCATCTCATAAAAAATAACATCCCTCCTCTATAACGCATTATTGGGGGTCATTCCATGAATTGTAGTTGTGGAAGTTCTATTCATAATATACACAGCAATATGAAGAGCTTCAAACCAAAAATATTTTGGCATATCCTTTTCAGCTATCAATGCTCATGTAACTTCTGCAACATATCTATTTTTCCTTTTTGCAAACCTCATTTTACCATGGGGTTTCCCTACAAGTAAACTGTCTTTTATACCATGAGACCTCAAGAAGGCATTGAACTCATTAGAGAGATACTCTCCCCCTCCATTTAATCTCAAGCATGTAACTTCAAGCCTGCTTTTGTTTCAATAGTAGCCTTGAAATTTTTGAAGTGCTCAAATACATCACTCTTTTTCTTTATAAAATATACCCACAACTTGACCAATTATCAATACGTGCGAAAAAATATTTGTTGCCACCAAGAGATATGTTACGTGTAGGCTCCCAAACATCTATATGCACAACATTAAGTATGTTTCTGCTCAGATCTCTGTCATACAAAAGATGTTAACTTGCTTGCTTATCAAACTGATATGCTTCACACACTTATGTTTTTCTACAACTCTAAAAGCAAGCAACCCTGTAACTAATCCTATGAACTACATTAATTTTAGCCTTTGCACATTTGCATGCCCAATACATTTGTGCTATATTTCAATATTTGCAACTACTTCTTTGCCTTTAGCATACATGGCAGTATTCATTACAGAAATTCTAGCATCTGAAGTGAACATGCGACCAACTCTACTTCCTTTTGTGATCAACCTACAGTTATCATTGAATTCTTCTGCAAAATAATCTTTTGTATTAAATTAAATCTACAACCCTTGCTCTACCATTTGGCTAATCAACACTAAATTCTTTATGATTGATGGCACATATAATACATCTAACAGACTCTTTGTCCCATCAATCATTATCCAAGGACAAGGAAACCTTTTCAGTGTGTGAAATTGGATGGCATGAATCATAATCCATTTGCACATAATCTAGATTTTGTAAATCTTACATCTCTCCAAAGCATTCAATATGACTAGTCATATGATTAGATGCACTTGAATCAATATCCCATACATCACCATGTGTCCCCTTTCTATAATAGCATTCATTATATGCTATACAACAAACATACACTCATTTTTCCCTTCATTTTGTCATGAAGATGATGCATAGTTTCCTTGTTGCAATTTACCATTGCGGATATCATCCTTCTTGGCATAACAACGGGCTGCAATATGATCTAATTTTGCCACAATAATGACAAACAATACTAAAATTGCCAGAATGTTTATTCTACCGTCCATCTCTTTCTTTAGAGATCTCCCTATCTCTAAAGTTTCCATAGCCTTCTAAAATTTACATTTTACCCATATGCTAATTTAATCTATTTTGTTGGTTATCATCAACACATTCCATACCATAGCCTCTTGAAGAGGATCTGCCATGTCCCCTTCTTGAACTTGAGTAAAATGCTTGGACTTGTTTATAACTTCTTTCAAACGATTCACCCTATATATGATCTCTTTAGTGATCATGAGAGAGACCATCATCAAAAACTAGAAACAACTTTTGTATATACATAGAAGTGACAAATGATTTCTAGACATTCTCATTATTAAGTCCAACCAAAGTAGATGAAACCAAATCATCATCATTAGACATTGCATCAATTGGTGCTTAGGCACCTGCAATGCTTCTCACTTTTAAAATATACTCATTTATAGATATATTCTATTTCTTCAAAGTATTCAACTCTTGCTGGAGTTGAATCTTCTGTGCCTTTGTATTTACTAAAAATATATTCTCAAAAATTATCCAAGCTATATGTAAAGTTTCTACATTTTGTATATGCCGTGACATAGTATTATCAATGATTGCAGATAGCCAATACATCATCTTTTTGTCTTTTGCATTCCATTCTTTCCAGTCTTTAATTCATATGTAATCATAAGGCCACCTAGCTTTGACTTCTCTTCTTCACTTGAAACAAACTTGTAAAGGCCTTTTCCAATAAGGAAGTCTGTCACACAAAACTTCCACGATGGTTAATTGTTCTTATCCTAGCTTCTCAATGATGGGGTTTCCATAGTTCTTTGCCATTTTCACAAAATTTATACAAAATAATAAGAAAGTATTCTCCAACATTTCACAATAAGTACACAACAACACATGAAGTAGTCTTTTTCATTGATTGCTCAAAATAGTACATATAATCTGTAACCTGTTTAAAGATAAAACCTGATTTTCTTTCTGGTAAATGCCTCAAAACTTACTAATTTATAATTTGTAACTTGTGTACCCACTTTCGATTTATAAAGTTGAAATTATAGTATATCATGAAACTATTGTTCACAACCTTGGAGATCAAAAACAGGATTTGAAATAATCTTAGATGGCCCAAAAAGCAGCTGAGACAAGCCCTAAAGGGCTTAGTTGTAGAACATAGAGTGCTCTCCTCATCTGTGGGAGCTTTCACTCAACCGCCAAGACCCACGGACCGCTTATTGTTTCAAGCGTTCCAAGCCGAGCACTAATGGCTACCTCTCATATAACCGACACGCCATCCATATCTACAGGTGTAGTGAGCTTACCTCCATGCCGTTCGAGTTACCTCCTCTTCCGCATACTCTGGTAGCTCCATGATCCAAGTGCAAGCTTCAAGCAAGCTCGATCCTCCCGCTCCAAGCTCCAAGCTCCATTGCCGCGAGCAAGAGAAGAGAAGAGAAGAGAAGAGAAGAGAAGAGAAGAGAAGAGAAGAGAAGAGAAGAAGATTGAGAGCTTCTCCTCCTTGGTCCCTCACCCTCACACACTCACTCCCTCACACTTTCACACTCCCTCTCTTAAGCACAAGCTCAAGCAAGCAAGAAGAAGAAGAAGAAGATGAAGAAGAAGAGGAGAGCTACTTTTGGCCACACACAAGAATGAGCTTTTCATTCACTTTTCAACTTTATATACAAAACCCTAAATCCCTTTTGGGCGGTCATCCCCTTTTCCCCTTTTTTACATGGCCGGCCGTAGCCTAGGCCCTTTTTCCCATTGTCCTTCTATCTTCCTAGATTCCTTTCCACCGACCGTCTACATTTACAAATTGCACGGGTGAGAGCCCGGCGCTCTTTTACAAGATTTCAGGGTGTGACTTTTTATTTTAAAATGCGCATTTCCCCTTTTGTATTTGCCTTGGACTTTTAAGGTTGCCCTTGCGCTTTTGGCCTTTTCTCCTATTCTTTCTTCAGTCGGGCTACCTTTTTTCCACCTTTGCCTTGCGTCTTTTTTATTTCCTTTTGCTTTCTTCGTGTTGGGGTTAACATCGTCCACCAAATCTCACAGCAATTTGAGATTTTTGCTTTGCCCTACTGTTGGTACCTCCATAGGCATTATCCAAGAGAAAGAGTGGAAGAATGAGAGAGTTTCTTACCCGTTGCTTGCTTGCTCGAATCCTTGCTTCATCTCCTTTAGTTCAATCTTCAAAACTAATCTCTCTTAGTGGCACCACTCTGATACCATGTCGTGAATCATGTGGTGGTTGAAGAAGAGTTCATTGTGAAGAGTCTGTAGGTAGGGCAACAAGATTTGAAGCTTCGTCTTGAAGCTTGAAGTTTCCCTCTTCATTTGATCTTGTTGGTACCATCATTGGCCACTTGGGGACCCTCCCCATCATCTCTAACACTTGGACCAACATTCTAATCCCTTCAGGGTTGAAGGTGCCATCAGCATGGGTATGCAGATTAGTTTTTGAGCATGCTCAAGACATACAACAACCGCTCCTCTTCATTTGGCATCATGGTTATGCTCCAAACTTTGCATCTAATGCTTAGCATTGAGCATTGAAGTGTATTTTACATTTGGGGCTGATATACATTCATCTTCGCGTCTAAAATACAGAGTATTTAGATATGTAATAAACATGGCAGCACCTGCTCTCTTGAGATTGATGCTCATTTGATGGCTATTGGATGTATCTTGATGTTGGATGTCTTAGGGATCATGTGGCATTGTCTTGAGGTAATTCGGAGCTAATCTTGGCAATCATTTTTCTCAATTCTTAGACTTGCTTGTGGTTGGAATACACAATCCATAGCCTGCAATTTACACAGCTCTTTGTCCTTTAACGACATTGGTCATTGGACATGTATATTGATGTGTATACATGCTCAAGTGATGTCAAGACACTAAGGAATGATATGCATGTGTATTAAAGTGCATTTGGGCTGATTTTGACTGAGATTTCACTCAGTTTTGATAGAGATTTGGTTGTTGGAATAATAGGGTTGAATAACATTTTGATTGCATATGCATTATGTCTTGCTGCTAAACTTAGTTTCGGGCATTCTATGCCATGTATTCATGCTTATGGTTAATACTACATGCTTGAATTTGATTTCGGAATGCATTTGAGTAGTGATTAGAGCTCTTTTTTGGATTAACTTTACTTATTACAGGTCTAATGTTGTACATTCAGGACAACTTCCTACATATCCAAGAAAACATACCTCACTGTTAGGAAATTTGATGTTTTGAGCAGCATTGCATGGTCTTTGGAGCTCAATCTCAGTTAGTTTGAGAGGTCATTTTAGTTCTGAATTTTCAAGATAGATTTTTTCTGATTTTTTGGGGGATTGCACTCTTGAATTGCATGACAGCCACCTGTATTGTTAAGAATTTCTAGACTACACTTTGTTTTTTTTATAGAAAATTGGTGTGTTTTCTATCATTGAATGCTTTTGAGGTATTTTGGACAATGAACTGATGTATGTTCCTACCATACATTCTTGGGGATATCCTAACATACTACTGAGCGGATTTTGGAGCTTTCATTGCTTAGCATTAGCTATCATTTACTATCATACAATTATTTGGCTGTGAATCATGGCTATTAGTAGTGGCAATCGTCTTATGCATATCAAGAAGCTTGAAGGAGCACAGAACTTTGCAATTTGGCAAAAGCAATGCTATAACAACTTGTTGCAAAAGAAGCAAGCAAAGCCAATTAAAGTCAAGGGAACAAAACTAGCTGATGTAGAGCTGGACGGCTGGGATGAGCTATATGAGCTTGCATGCTCAACCATTGAGCTATCAATTTTTTATGCCTTGCTATTTAAAATTGAAGGGTTGGATTCTGCTTATGACATTTGGAAGTGACAGGAAGAATTGTATGCCCAGAAGAGTGCTGTAAGCAAAGTCTACTAGATGAAGAAACTCATGGATTTGCGTATGAAAGAGGGTACTACAATGTCTACTCACCTTGGAGAGTTTAACTTCATTTTCAACCAGCTTGCCGCTTTGAAATTCAATATTGATTATGAGTTTAAAGTTACGTTCTTTCTTTTTTGCACTCTGCCAGAGAGTTGGGATACCTTCAGGACTGCTATGAGCAATTCTAATGCTATGCTTTTGTATGCTGATGTAGAGAGTGCTCTACTTATGAAAGAAATGAATCAATATAACAATGCATCCAGTAAGTTTTTCAATGCTTTACATACTAGAGGCAGATCACAACAAAAAGGCAAATCTAATAGCAAGGGCTGCAGTAAATCATGTGGTAATGATGTTGAATGCCATCACTGTGGCAAGAAGGGTCACTTCAAACGTGACTGCTATAAATGGAAGAAAGAGAAAGGAAAGGGCAAGAAGACATATAACAACAAGGAAGAGAAGAAAGAGAGTCAACTTGCCAAGAAGAGCAATGTAAAGATCGAAGAGGTGAATATAGTCAGCCATGAGAGCGACAGAGGGAATGATGTACTTTTTGTCTCTTCATGTAGTGCACATGATTTGATAGCTGATACGGATGATGACATGCAAACTTGGATTTTGGATTCATGTGCCTCTTTTCATGTCACCCCTCACCGTGAGTGGTTTACAAACTATACAGGAGGTCGACTTGGTGTTTTCCATCTTGGGAAAAATTATGCAAGTGACATTGCAGGAGCATTGCAGGCATTGGCAATGTGCAACTGCAGTTTTAGCATGGATTTGTCTTCACTCTTTAGAATGTAAGGCATGTACTGTAGCTCAAGAAGAGCTTGATTAGTAATGGTCAGCTAGATGATGATGGTTTTCATACCACCTTTGGTGATGGAAAATGGAATATTTGTAAGGGATTTAGGGTTATTGCTAGAGGTTGCAAGAGTGATACTTTGTATCCACTTCATGTATCTAGTGTGTGTGACCATATTGTCACAGTGAGCGAGCAACCAAGTGTTTCCTTATGGCATGGTTGGTTGGGACACATGAGTCAAACAGGAATGAAAGTACTTTCTCGTTTGGGTTACTTGCTTGTCTCTTCGTTATGTTGATTTTGAGCACTGTGATCATTGTGTTTATGGTAAGCATGTGCAGACATCTCATAAAAAGTCTCTTTCACTGAAATCTTTGCCTCTAGAGTTAGTACATTCCGATGTATGTCACATGCCAAGGTTATATGTAGGAGGAAATAAATACTTTCTCACACTTGTCGATGATGCTACTCGAAAGGTATGGGTTTACCTTATTCGTAGCAAGAACAAAGTGCTTGACAGGTTTCAAAAATACTTGGCATTGGTTGAGAACTAGAATGATAAGACACTTAAGTATCTTCACTCTAACAATGGTCGAGAGTATGTATCCAAAGCCTTTTAGGCATTTTGTGACAGCAAGGGGATAAAGAGGGAGCTCACTGCCCCTCATGATAGGTTAAAAAAATTATTGGCATTGGTTGAGAACCAGACTGATAAGACACTTAAGTATCTTCGCTCTAACAATGGTGGGAAGTATGTGTCCAAATCCTTTCAGGCATTTTGTGACAGCAAGGGGATAAAGAGGGAGCTCACTGCCCCTCATAATCCATCCTAAAATGGCGTTACAGAGTGCATGAATTGGACCATACAAGATAAGGTTTGTACGATGCTGCCTCATGCTACATTACCCCATGGCTTTTGGGCAGAGGCTATTATGACATCCGTCCATCTGATTAACAGGTCACTAAACAGGTCTTTAGGGGGGAGAGTCCCTTAGGAAAAGTGGTCGAACAAGCCACCTTCTTATGCTCATTTGTGAGTGTTTGGCTATGCGAAGCTTTTGTGCACATACGAAAAGAAGAACGCAACAAACTGGAACCAAAGTCCTGTAAATGCAGATTCCTAGGATACGATGACGTGGGTGAGATGGGGTATAGACTTTGGCATCCCGAGAAAAGAAAGATAGTATGCAGCAATGACATCATCTTCCGTGAAGATCGCATGCATAAGCAGCCCAAGAAGACCGAGGAAGTATATATGTTGTAAATACTCCTAAAAATGTAAAAAATAGTGCTAAAAATGACCAACAAGATATTGCCCATGATACACCATAGTTTCAGCTTGAAAACATGCAGTTATGATAGTCTGAACTATCAAGATAGCATGCTGGAATTTCAGGACAACAACCAGTACATGCAAAACTATAGGCCCATATTTTAGGACAACATGTAAATGTAGATTTGCAGGCCCATCAGCTAGAAAATGCTGAGCCTTCGCTCCGTAGGTCGACTCGACCATCAAGACCACTTGACAGGTTTGTTCTTGGTGCGCAATATGCTGCAAATTATGTCATGTTGACGAATTGTGGTGAGTCGTCATGCTTTAAGAAAGCAATGACTAGACCAGATAGCAAGAAGTGGCTCAAGGCTATGCTGTCGAAAATGAAATCTCTTGATAAGAATGGTACTTGGCGTAGCTGCCTAAAGGGTAGAAAACTCTTCCATGCAAGTGGGTTTACAAGATGAAGGTCACTTCTAGTTCTTCGCCAAAGTACAAAGCACGGTTAGTTGCAAAGGGGTACAAGCAGGAACATGGAATTGACTTTGATGAGATCTTCTCTCCTATAGTCAAGATGACTACTCTAAGAACCATTTTGGGCTTGGTTGTAGCTGAAGATATGGAGCTCATACAGATGGATGCAAAGATTGTATTCTTACATGGTGATTTGCATGAGGGCATATATATATGAAACAGTCTAAGGGTTTTGTTGCTAAAGGCAAAGAGACGATGGTCTATAAATGAAAACGGAGTTTGTATGGGCTGAAATAGGCACCGAGGGAATGGTATCATAAGTTTGATACTTTCATGCAGTCTCAAGGCTTTTAGACAAGTCAAGTTGATCACTGCTTGTACACCAAGAAGGTAGTAGATGGCAACCTAATTATCTTGGTTCTATATGTTGATGACATGTTGATTGCTGGCAGGGATACTCATGCCTTGGAGATTCATTGAAGCAAAGTTTTCATGGCAGCTTTGACATGATGGATCTTGGTGATGTCGATCACATTCTTGGGATGCAGATACTCAAAGATAGATCGAAGGGGTTACTCTATATATCTTAGCAAGAGTATGTATCCAAGATTTTGCAGCGTTTCAATATGGAGGGGGAAAAGCAATTGGAGTTCCATTGCCTCCATAGATGAAACTCAGTGTAGAGGACAACCCTACATCTAATGGTGAAAAGGCTGAAATGGCCAAGATTTAGTGTGCTTTAGTCATTGGCAGTTTGATGTATGCTATGGTTGCTACACGTCCAGACATTGCCTTTGTAGTGGGAGTGGTTAGCAGGTATATGGAAAACCATGGCAAGAAGCATTGGGAATCATTGAAATGTGTTATGAGATACTTCAAGGGCACAAAGGATCTGTGCATCTTCTTTGGTAAGCAAAAGACATATGTCATTGGCTTTACGAATGCAGACTATGCTGGACATGCAGACTGCACGAAATCCACTACAGGATATGTGTTTAATTTCACAAGGGGATCTATCTCTTGGATATCCAGGCTGCAGAAATGTGTTGCACTGTCTACTATGAATGTCTATTGCGAAGGTAGAGTATGTGGCTACCACTGAGGCATACAAAGAGGCCTTATGGCTGTCTCGTTTGGTTGTTGAGCTTGGGATTACTGAGGTTCTTGTTCTCCACTATGATAGTCAGATTGCTATCATGTTAGCACGGAACCTTGTCTTTCATGCAAAGACAAAACACATATAGGTGAAGTATCATTTCATCAAAGAGATAATTGACATCAAGAGCATTGAGCTGGTCAAGGTGCACAATAATGATAACCCTGCAGACCTTCTCACGAAGGGTCTTCTAGTAGAGAGGTTTGCTCATTGCTGGTAGATGATGGGTATTGGATAGGTATAGTCTCTTCAGTTTTGTACATACTTAGACTTAGCTGATTATTTTCCTCTACCTTTGGGCACATTGCCTTTAGGGGGGAGGTTGTTGGGAAAACGGGCATGTGCCCGTGTCCGCCTATAAGGGCCATGCTGTACATAGTACATATACCTATCTAAAACATTATTGAGGTACGCTCTTCAATACCACAAATCGTATGTCTCTATCTCTTCTCTCTCTCTCTCTCAACTTGCATCTCTACACAGAAGCTCCATTACAACTAACTCAACAAATCTATTTGTAAAGGCAGCCATAGGAAACAATTAGAACTAAACCCCCATGGTTGTGAACCAATTGTAAAGGCTACCTTGGATTCATTTTAGCCTCCACCAATACATTGGCCTTGGATTAATGGTGATTGTACCTTGGAAACCAAAAGCCTTAAACATTGGTCCTAATTAATCCAAAGAACGTGCCTAAATGTCCCCTCCCTACAACTATATAGGTATTCCCCTACCTCTATTAGCTTGGTTGAACACCATCCATGTCTCTCCCTGTGATCTTTATCATAGTCTTACTCCTGCCAACCCTTGTCTCTGTAGTAATACTCTCATGCCTCTTTCATGATACACTTCTCACTAGTCTCATATGCGGCTCACTAGTTGAATGCCATCCATGTTTCTCCCTAAGATCCTTATCATTTCTTAGACCACAAGCTAGCCTTAGCCTCAGTATCCTTATGCATGTTTCACAGTATTCTTCTCTCCCAATTTCACCCATGGCTTGCTAGTAGCCTAAAATGGTCACACAACCTACCATCCTCCATGATTAATTGTCTACCACATCACCCCTATGGTTAATAGTGCATATTGGCACTCCTAGAATGTTCTCACCAAAGGGGTGGCTCACATTATTGCATGTGAAGCGTAATGGGCTGTTGAATTAGTCAAGGCCATTGTTAGTTAGTGACAAGATAGTGCTATCCACATACCATGGTCAATCATCATCCCCGTATGATCTTGAAGAATGGATTTCAAATTAGAGGCTTATTTTGAGATTCTATTATGGATGGATGACCAAAAGATACAATTTACTATTGCACACTTGGAAGGGTTTGCACGCACTTTTAGTGGTGCTATATGGAAAGAGAAAATTAGCTTATAGACACTTTGGATAAATTCAAGGAACTTTTAGCACAAGTCTTCATCTCCTTGATTGAAAAATAAAGGCTTTTTCCAAGGTGGTACAACTTAGAGTAGCATGGATTTACCATAAGGGAGTACACCAACCAATTTCTTAACCTTACCATGCACATGAAAAGCATTTAGTGATAATGCAAAGTTACATAAGTACATATATAGGTTAGATCTAAGTTTATCCACTAATGTAATGATGCAATTTCCTAAAATTTATTCAAGCCTATTGCACTAGTAGAGAGGTATTCTAGGAAGTATCAGAGAGAGCCATCACTTCAACCATCTTTAGGACAAGGTATTATTCAAATCATGGTCAATTTGGAAGAAAACTTGGAAGGTCTAACTTATCAATAAGTAGCCCTAGAGTTTCTACTTATCCCTATTTCAATGCTATTAAGTAAAGAGTTGATTATAGGCCTCAAAATGGTAAAAAAAACCGAATTATTGATTTAATCTATTTTGTTGGTTATCACCAGCATATCCCATACCACAGCCTCTCGAAGAGAATCCGCTGCATTCCCTTCCTGAATTTAAGTAAAATGCTTAGACACGTACACAATTTCTTTTAGATGAGTCACACTACATATTGATATCTTCGGTAATCATGAGAGAGACCAACTCATAAAAATCTGAAAATGGCTGTCATATATATATAGAAGTGACAAATGATTTCCAAGCCTTCTCATTACTAAGGCCATCTAAAGTAGATAAAACCAAATCATCATCATCAAGCATTGCATCAATTATTGCTAAAGCATTTGCAATGCTCCTCACTTTTAAAACATACCTATTGACAGGCATTTTCCCTTTCTTCAAGGTATTCAACTCTTGCTTGAGTTGAATCTTCCATGCCTTTGTATTTACTGAAAACATGTTCTCAAAATTTGTCCAAGCTCCATGTGAAATTTTTGCATTTGTGATATGTCCCAATATAGTATTATCAATGACTATGACTGCAGATAGCCAATACATCATCTTTTTGTCCTTTGCATTCCATTCTTTCCACGCCTTTAATTCATCCCCAATCGTAGGGTTACTTGGAGCCATAAACTCATAAAGACCTTTTCCAATAAGAAAGTTCATCACATGGACTTCCTTGATGGGTAATTATTCTTGTCCAGCTTCTCAATGATGGGGGTTTCTACTATCCCCTACCATTATCACAAAAAAGGATACAAAATAGTAAGCATATGTTTTGCAATCTTGCACAATAAGTACACAGTAATATACCAAGCAATCTTTTTTACCAACTGTTCAACCGTACATGTAATCTGCAACTTGTTTGCAAATAAAACTTATGTTTGCTTCTTGTAAATACCTCAAAACTTACAAATTTAAAATATGTAACCTATGCATCCACTTTCGATTAACACTAAAATTACAGTATGCCTTGAAACTGTTGTTTGCAACCTTATGTGTCTAAAATAGAGCCCAAAACAGTTTCAGATGCCCAAAAAGGGAGTGGATAAGTACGTTAAGTTCTAAAGGAGTTATCCGTAGAATATACAGTCCTTTGCTCCCATATCAAATCTCATAGCAATTTGAGAATTTTACTCTACCCTGCTTTCAGTACCTCCACAGACACTATCCAAAAGAAAAAGTAGAAGAATGGGAGAGCTTCTTATCCATTGCTTGCTTACTCGAATCCTTGCTTCTTCTCCTTCACTTTGGCCTTTAAAACCAACATTTCTCAATGATGCTGCTCTGATACCATATCAAGAATCGTGTAGTGGGGGAACTTGCTTGAGCTGTTGTACCAAACACACATCATACACACAAGATGAAGCTCACTCAAGAACAGAAGAAGAGAGATGGAGGCCAAAACGTTTTGTTACTCGTTTCTTCTTTTTCTTTTTCACACAATACAATATACACAAAGTATAGATAAGATACAACATAAAGTAATGTGGACTACTAAGTCAAACAGTCCATAATTGACTATACTAATCGATTGGCACTATAACTATGCCAGCTGTAGGTAGGTGCAACAAACTATATATAATAAGTGATAAGTCAATGGCTATGTGAGGATCATAATCACCACCAACGTCCTAAGTATAGACGTGCGGACCCATCTAGCATGGTGGCCCATGATCAATGTCCCCACATGTTGAACTCGCTATCTCAACATCTTCCTCTAATAAAAATCTCCAAGAAAGAATCTAGCTCTTCAAGGGAAAGAATGCTCAAAATATTCTAAAGCAACTCTTCCTTCTCCAAGAAAGAATCTAGTCCTTCCAAGGAAAGGAACACTCTAAATATTCTAAGTCAATTCTTCCATATGCTCTTCTTTAGAAGCAAGATCTCAAACTTCATTAGGTTATCTAATTAATAAAGAGATATGATCTTCATCAAGTGATGTTTTCATAATAACAAATATTAAAGTAGAGATTTTTGTGCATGCATGCTTGTAAATATTGTGAGATTTGAGGATTGGTTCTACCATTTGAGTTCTCATCTTTCTCTTTAGGTTGTGCAACTAGGACAAAGAGCCTCATAGTCAATATCAGAGCCGACTCTCGACAAATGGAACACATGGTTATTGAAGCCGAGAAATTCCAAAAATTCCACTCCTATGATGGAGACATCATATAAAGTGCTTATGATGCAAGTGGAGGTGACGTGTGCGATAGCAAAGGCCACATGTTTCAGATCTCGCTCATCAAGAAGGAGCATCATAAGCATATAAAGTGCTTATGATGCAAGTGGAGGTGACGTGTGCGATAGTGAAGGCCATATGCTTTAGATCTCTCTCATCAAGAAGGAGCATATGGTATGTCAACATAATTTAACCATTTCAAAGTTCCATGGCACTCAAGACTTGAAGCTCATCTACACATGGGTACAAGAGGTGGATACATGTAGCAAACATGTGACACTTGGGATCAAGATACACTTTGCTATTCTTCAACACTTTAATGAACTACAGATTGCGACAATGGAAGGAGTGGCGATTCTTTAGGCAAATGCAAGAGGAAGATCTGGTCACTTCACTAGGGTCACCAAATTTCTACTTACGTACCCCTTTCCTCACTTTGATGATGAGCTTGTCTCTAAGTCATCTCAAGGAATGCACCTCAAAAAATGCAAGTGTACCACATGCAACAAACATAATGATTATTTTATTCAAAAAATTCAAGATTATAATTATAAAAATGTTCTTTTTTCAATTATTTGAAAAATCTACGAGTTTCCCAAGGAAAAAAAAAATCATTTTATCCCTTTACAATATATGTAAGGAAAATGCATTTTTTAATACACTCCCAAGTAGTTTATGAACAGCCTGCATAGCCCCATTTCAAGCGATGTAAAGGCACAATGTTTGAATTCCTTGGATTGAATGGGCCATGCTAGCTATAGCCTCTAAGAGATGGGAGAAGTTGAGGGAGTATAGACAGCCTTATGAGTTTGCTCCCACAAAAGCCAAAGCGAAGGGCGAGCCCGAAAGTAGTGAGGGAAACTCTTTTATAAGGACAACTGCTCATGATGTGGCACAAGGGCTATAGGGGGAGCCATTGTTTAAGATAGCAACCAAGAGCTTTAGTCATATATATGCCTTCTATACACATGCACCCACAAGAGATTATAATGCTTATGTTATAAGTGATTATATCATAAGTGATTATATCAAGCTACCTATACAGATTATGATGTTTATGTTATAAGTGATTATATCATAGATTCATGGATACCCACACCCTAATTTATGGTTCGCGTTTTTACTCTTTATTTGATTAACTCCTTTATTCTTATTTATAGGAGGGAGAGTGGCCATAGACATTCATTCAAATACTTGTATAGACCTTGTAGAATCTTGGTGTCGGAAGAGGAAGCTTGTGGAGTGTGTGAGCTAGCACTCAACTGCTGTACTCTTGATTCTGGTTGTGGATTCTTGTTCCCAGTTTACTCTTGTGCATCATCGCTTTCATTGATCTGATCTTTTCATTATTCAGCTGCTTGTTTAACACTACAACATGGTATCAAATGTTAAGGTTCGCTGAAGGAGTTATGCTCATGCTTGTGCTGTTTTGGGGTATGTCTTGTGTAATTACCAGCGCTTTATGACGGGAAGGCACCAAAAAGGGCATGGAGTATCCAGAGTTGTAGAGCAAATAGAGGTAAAATTGTACTGCTAGAGAGGTATTTTCAGTGTGTAACCATCCATTCGTCAACACTGGATGCTAATTCGCAGCCTGCTCTTATACACCATTTTTTAAATCACATGCCATCTAGATCCCTGCTAATCCTGCCACCATCGCTATGATGGAATAATAGACAGTTTTAACAAGCGCGTTCCGGGCAATCAGCTAAGACATGAATCTGCAGGTAGAGCAGAGATTATAAGGGTCGAATTAGTCAGAGTCCTGAAGATTAGAACAGCCAGACGTGACCTCTGTACTAATCTCCTACCAATGCCCATCACATAGCACTTGAAGTGAAATGCCCTCTCGTAGCTTCAAAATTGATTCATAAGTAATTGTTGTAAAAAATTTCGTACACTGGATAACACCAATACGGGCCTGGACCAGCAATTGCATACTAAAGAACAAGAGAGTCCTAACAAAAGTGGATGTTGAAGGGCTTCATACATTCCAATTCATATCTACTAAAGCCATCCCCTTTGTGATTGACACAACTATTTCAAAGCCTGCTTGATCTCACAAGATACTTCCATAGGAGACTTTTCTGCATGAAGAATAGCCACTATCCCTTTCTGTTTGTAGTAGTCAATCACCTGATATCAGTAGACGAGATCGCATGAGACCAAAAGTTTCCAGGATGAAGACTTGGTCTAAAACCAGGCTCAACAGATACTACCAATTATCAGAGAGATGAAAGTGTTAATGGTTGTTACCGGTTCTGTTTGCTTGTGGAATGCCCCTAGCCTGCTTTTCAACACCTCAGCATTATCATCTTTACGTTGGACCAATGGCTCACCTGTAAGCTGCAATGGCCCTTCAAATCAGCTTAATTTAACCAGTCAACACTGCATGCATGATGACCTTAGAGTCCATGCTAAATATATTAACGTGGCCAACCATTCTTCTGCTGTCACTCACATCATCCTTTCCTGGAACCTTTGGTGGTGAAAATTTAGTGTGGTAAGATCGTCCACTGGCTGGGTGAATCCAGCGACCAGTTATTCTTTCCTCCAAAACTGAGTCAGCAATTTCAAAATTCAGGACTTTGTCCAATTTGACTCCTTTCTTCTCTAGCATAGCATCAAGCTGCAGGTTAACACACTCCAAATATAAATGAGCCCTAAAACGATTCCCACAGTGGTTCAAGATGCGCCAAAGAGCAGATCTGAGAACTGTGGGGAAATTAAAGAAACCCGATGTACATAGTAACTGCACGACTGGCATGCAAAATGAATCAACCATCCAGAGCCAGGCCACAGCACTGGTACAAAAATATTTGTTTCAAAATCCTTAAAGTTGGATCATGCAATACCTTTCCATCTCTCTGACATGCTGCACACGTCTCCTAGCATTTAGTAGATCAGTGCAAGATACCTACAATGACTGCTCTCCCATATATGCTAAACTTGTGACCCATCTAGACAGACGGCAGATGCAAGCATAGGCTGGTGCCCTAAAGTAGAGGACAAGGAAAGATTGCCATCAGAAGGAAATGAGAAAGCATATTCTATGCACCAACACATCCCCTGAATTGACTGCTGCTACCTCACCTGCTACACCTCTGATGTTCTGAATAAAGAAACATTTTCATGTATCAAGTTGACATTGAATGATGGACGTTGTCTGGAACTGTTTCAATCTGGTTCAGATATTTAGTGTGTGCACATATCCTTGGTAACGGGTATGCAAAAACACGAGTATGTACATATCCTTGGTAAAGAGCACACACTTCTAAGATGAGTGTGGAACATGCAAATGGTATGTATCATATAGAAAGTGGGGGATAGTACTCACTCTCAGAAAATGTGAGGGCAGAATCACAGATAGAGATAGTATCCACAGGTCCTACAAAGAGTGAGGGAAGATACACATGAGACAGATAATACCCATTCCGTAAGGGAGTGGAAGATCCATGGATTGTTAAGCTAGGTCGAAATAAATCCTTGATCATTGGTCAATTGGTTCAAAATGTTTTATAAAAGGGGACTACAGGTATGCCACTCTTTATCCCAAATCATCATCACTTTCCACTGCCAAGTTGCTGCTATCTGCCATTGCCATATATATATTTCAGTCTGCCTCAGCATTCCTGCTTCTGCCACACCTACTAAAGTCATTGTTTGGGGTTGTGAAAGAGATAGGTGCTGCTGTCCTGGCGACCAGCATGCTGCCTCCTCACCATGAATGTTGCTGTCCAGAATCCAGGCTTGCCCCTGCTGCAAACACGACATGCTCTGGCTGCCAAAGACTGCTGGACGCCTCTTTTTTGCTGTCTTGGACCTGCCCTTTCAGCTGTCCTCATCAATTGCAGCTGCTAAGTGACTTCTCACCCAGATACAGCTCACACTTTGCGGTTTCTCTGCCTGCTATGTTGTTGGTCAGCATACTTCACACACATTTCACACAGTTAAAGACACAAATGGTGGCTGGCTGCTCTGGCCAAGATCCTTTCAAGTATGGCACACTCTTGCTTATTTGTGTCATCAATGACTCCTTCAGCACCCCTCGCCCCACACTATAGAGTGATAGGATCTAAGTGGGCATCCTACTCTTCAGCCAGCACCATTGAATGACAGGTCTGTTTGGATCCCTTTCTGCCTCTTCCTTGAGCATCCGCCTACACTCCCAACTATATTTCAGTTGGCCCTATTCATTGTGTTCAGTATATTTGGTGGTTGTGTTGGTCATACATCTCTGGGCACTCTCTGTTAGCCCTAGTGTTTTTACTTAAGGTGCTAGAGCTCAGATTCGCACATGAACGCCATCTTGTAATGTAAGACATGATGGTTCTAACATGGATCATAGGGTCCAGTAATTGAACCATGAAGTAAATGTTGTGAAGAGGAAATTTTGCATTTGCTTTCATAATGTGCAAATGTATGACTATCTGACCTTTTTCATTGACATACTTATAAGAACTGCTTGTCTTTATTGTTTTAGTGAAGCTTTTCTGATGTGGACATTGCTTGAACCTCTATTGATCTGCCAATTGAAAGTTTATGGTGATGATCACGCAAAGACCTGAATCATGAAATGATGAACAAACTTGAATTTGTGACTAAATGGTTTTGTTTGCCAAGTAAACAGATCGGACATTTATTTCTGATTTCAGACAAAGATGCTTTTGCGTGCTAAATATTTGTGTAAGTCCAATGTGCTTCTTTCGATATTGTCAGAATCGACGAAAGCATCTATGTCCTAGGACCATAAATGCGCTTCCACTTTCACAATTGACACAATTCAATGCCTGGATATCTGCTGTGAAAAATGAAATAAGCTGAAAACTCATCTTAACAAGCCAAAAACACAACGCTACAGCAATGCCTTAGCTACAGCCTACAGATGGTGCAAGAACGAGAAGGTAAAACACACAGCTGGATCTGTTATAAAAGAGCATCACTCAACTGAACCACAAGTCCCTGGATAATTACAACCATCAGGGAGACTCTGGATAAGCAAGCATGCTACAACCCCCCACTAAGAGTACAATTCTCTAAAATGTATTACTTCACTAAAGCAAGCGTGCCATGCTCCCCCCAGTGAGACTGCGATTGTCCTATATTGCAATACTTACACACTGCTAATCTGATTGCCCTAGAGACCATTACTGTTGAGTAGCTGGAACTGAGTTCTTGGTTTGCAGAAGCATCTCCTATCAAGTGGCCATTTGAGGCCAAACAACACTGTAGATTGTTGCAGTAGGGACTGCTACATTTAGGTCTTAATTCCCAAGATTGAAGAAACTTCTGGAGTATTACACTGAAGTACTCTTAATTTCCAAGTCAGCAGAGTACTTAGTCTGATGCTGGTTGCTTGGTTGACTCTACTGGCTGCTTCAAATCCACTTGGATTCAGAGGAAAACTGCATACTAAATATTGCTTTGATTTTTTAAGTCTACCTTAACAGGGGCAAGTTGAATCTTCCAGAAAGCTAAACTCGTCATGACTCTCTCATTAGTGTTAGGGAAGTGGGGAATCCAATCAGATACTAAAATTATCACTAAAGCATTAAGCTCACACTCAAGCATTGCCAATGGAGGCCAGAAGCCTCCACTATGAGCTCGATCAGAAACCCTACCACTGATGAGAAGCAATGATAAAAAAGACTTTCTTGAAGATTTATGATGAAGCAATTGGTCTTAGAGCCTATAAAATCTGAGAGTTTGTAGGAACTGTTAGTTACCTGAAAAATATAGGCAATGGCTGTTAGAGCTTGGCATCTCCCTGGACAGGCAGTCCATACAGGCAGGCTGGCGACACGTAGCAGGTCGGACAGCTGGTCAGACAGCTGGTCCAGTTGGCTGCAGCATTTATTAAATGCAGCCGACCTGTTATTTTTGGCATTTTCTTGCTGGCCTATTTATTGGCCTCGGTCGCAGTCACGGTCAGTTGTGCTCCCAGTTTTCAGGCTGCAGACCGTGGAGACTGCCCTTGACGTTAACAAACATTGAGATCTTCAAGGTGGAGACATACGCAAAGATTCTCTTTGCACCCATGTATATTTCTAAATCCTTATACAGCATTCTTCACTACAGATTTTCTGTGTTTCACTATCACTTTCTCTCTCTGTTCACTCTTTGTCTTGGTCATTCACTTCTTCACTCTGACATGGTATCAGAGCATTGAAGGACTGACCTAGGGTGGACCTACCTGAAGATGAGATTTTAGCGCAATACAAGGCTGCATTTTCAGCGTTCAAGGGTAAGCAGGAGGGTTGCGCATCAAAACAAGGCTGAGGTGAGCGTGAGCATGCAAGAAAGGAGAAGATTTGTTGAAGCTGCTACTGGTTTTTGCTGTTAGAGAAGGAAGAAGGCTGCGTTTTAGGCCTTCAAGTGCAGATTTTATCTTTTCATCGACTCCGGCAGGTGAAGGAGAGGGAGAAGTGGTAAAGAGCCCTAGCAAGCTGCATTCTCACAGTCAGAGGGGGCTGCTTTTTGTGTTTTGTGCAGGCATTGTAGGTGAGAATGAGTTTCATGCGATCATGGACCGAAAAGTGCCTGTGTTACCAACTCTTCCATCAAATCAAAGGCTCAATGGCAAGAATTACTGCATCTAGTGAGTCATGATGCTGGCCATTTTGGAGTCCTATGATTTGGAGCTTGTTACGAAGCCTATTCATTGTCCTTCACAAGACGAGTCCAAACTCCCTTCCAGTGATAAGGTGGAGTTGGCAAAGGCTTAGGCACATTGGGATAAACTCAATGCTCTCATCTACTCGTTTTTATTTCTCTTATGTACTACAGATGTTCTCTCATATTAAGCATTTAATGGTGGCCCAAGAGTAATGGCTCGAGCTTTATCGAATGTACAATCATATGACCGTCATGAAGCGCATTTCTTTAGAAGTGCAAATGAGGACCATGAGTGTCAACAAGTCATCTTCCATGCACGAGTATATTAACAAGCTGAGGTAGCTTCAGATACAAGTACAAAACGCAAGGAAAGTGACCACTTCTAAAGACATGGCGATAACTCTTCTTTCACAATTGCCGCTCCGTTTTAGTGGTTTTTATTCTGTTTTGATTGCTTTAGGGTGGTCTGAGATTCTTCGGTGGGAGAAGTTGATTCCTATGGTCTTGGACCAAGAGAAACAATTGAAAGGAACCAATGCTTCTAAATCTAAGGTTTTGGTTGGTCAGACCTCTCAAAAGAAGGAGAAGGACAAAAAGAAAAAGAAGAACAAATCCAAGGACAAAGAAAAGGAGTCTACTCGTCATATCTATAGGAAGACAAGTCATTGGAAGAAGGATTGCCCCGACAAGAAGAAGAAGGAGAAATCTACGAAGGATTCCGAAGCGGTGACTGCTCCCTCAGTAGTTGCTTTCCTCCACTTGGACGTGGTTGAGGATTCAACCCTAACGGTTTTTGATGCTACGTTGACGGCGCCATACACTCGGGAGTGGATTATTGACAGTGATGCCTCACAGCACGACTCCTCCTTCAGCTAATGTTGCTCATTTGTGGCCTTCACATGGTCAAATTCTCATTGGTGATAGTTCGTCTATTCCTATACATGGACGGGGAGACATGCATATTATTCCAGATAGGCAAGGCAATGCCCATACATCTAAGGTGCTTTATGTGCCGACCTTGGGTTACCATCTACTTTTGGTACACAAGATTTGTGCCCTCGGCCTCTTGGTTAAATTTGATGTGGATTCTTGGTAGATCGAGACAGATCATTTTTTCAGGTTATGAGAAGAATGGAGTCTATAAGTTGCAGTCTTCTTCTACCTTGACTTCTCTTCTTCTTATCTCACAAACTCCATCCAAGCTTTGTCAAAAGATGACGTACCAGCGAGACAGTAGGGTTTGCGGGGAGGAACACGGAGTGAACTCGGCAAACATGGAGAAGAGAAGAGAAGAGAGAAGAAGCTCTGATGAATGGAATGATGAAGATCTGAATCATGGAGTGAATGTGATACAAGGAAACAAGGGTGCCGTAGCACAAGAAAGATGATGAAGACAGCCACGAACCACGAATCGCAATGTCCTCTTGAAGGGGTGTGAGGGTAGTGGAGAGGTTGGAGAGAAGAGGTGACAGACTGAATGAATCAACCGTAAGGAATGAATGAGAGAGTGGCCTATAAATAGGCACAGTCAGTCTAGGATGGCGCCCCTTTTTGGGGCTGCAAACCCTAAACACAAACCCTAAATGCAAAACATAGAAACACAAAAACGCAAACTGCCGGTGAAGGGTTTCTCAACACCCCCTCTCAGGACCAAAAGGGGAACAAGAGAAGAGTGAGGTGGAGATGCAATGCTACATGCTGAAGAATGCTCATGCAGCAAGTACCACTTGGACAGTGTCCCTCGTGGGGAAATTGATCACTTGCCCAAGCGCCCTAGTACAAAGATGATGAAAACATGCAATGCATAGGAGGAATGTCGGACTTTATGTAGTGCCGAGAACCATAAGAATATGCCCGTACTCGATCTCGGGAGGTGGCTCCATGCTGACCAAGTGACCAAGGCAAGAAGAGAAGAGGAGGAAGAAGATGTAGGGGATCCCGAAGATCCAAGATTTCCACCTGAAAGGTAACCTGCAGTAAAGGACAGTAGACAGAGTAAACTAGAGAACCCGAAACTCAACCTCGTGAGAGAAGCCACTAGCTCCGTGCATCCATGCTGGAAGGAATATAAAGGCCTCATCACCAAGTCGCGGTTGAACCTTCGAGGTCCCGGTCTAGGTGGTACCTGAAGATCCTGGGTATCAGTAGAAGAGATGACTGATCGAAGACAGCCACCCCAAGAAAGTAGAGGATGGGTGAAGAGCTTCATGTGGAGAAGGTTCCCCCTCTGAGGTGGAAGGTGGAGGGCCCCCCGCTGAAGTCGAAGAAGAAGTAGATGCCCCCTCTAAGGGCAAAGAAATAACATCCCCCTCTGAATCCCTCTCTAAAGTAGATAGGAAATCTAAAAACTCATGGATCACGGACTCCGAAATGTCTGATGATGAAGAAAGTGCCGCCGGCCGTGCTGAAGAAGGAATCTAGGGTGCCGAAGAGCCCCTAGAGATAGCCTCTTGAACCTGAGTAGTCGAGGGTGGGGAAGGGTGGGGCTCAGAATGAGCAAGAGATGGGCAAAAGTCGTTGTCTCTTAGTGGAGCAGACTAGATAGCTGAAGAAGAGGAAGAAGTCGAGCAGCCACTGTCTCTCGAAGGAGCAAACTGACGAGGAGACAGTATCAAATAATCACTGTCTCTCGATGGAGCGGACTACATATCCGTAGGTCATGGAAGCCACTGTACCTGAAAATAAGTGGAAGAAGACTGCCATTGGCATTGCGACGATCTCCAAGAGATTATAGCGCCAATTGATCCTCTATGTGCTCGAAAGGACTTAGTGCGCATCGGATGCGTCTTATTGCCTTGAGCAAAGTACTTTGATAGCCGATGTAGAACGATCTCTGTGGCCCAAAAAGGAGAGGTGGCACAAGGAGTGCTTGATGGAAGACGCATATACTCCGGGGGGGTGGGGAGCAAAGGTCGAAGTCGACAAGTATCGGTGGTGTGTCCGGTGATACCACAGTAGGAGCACCTAGTAATCTAGTCATCTGTTGGTAAAGAAGCCATGGATACTAGTGTGCCTTGCTGAAGAAGGAAGAGGCCAGCCACCATGAACCACGAACTGCAATGTCCACCTCAAGGGGTGTGAGGGCAGTGTGAAGCACGAACTGCAATGTCCGCCTCAAGGGGTGTGAGGGTAGTGGAAGGGCTGGAAGTGAGCTGCTAGTGGGAGGAGGATGTAACTAGCAATAAGAGGTTGCAACCAGTAGAAAAATGCAAGTGAGGAGAGAGAAAGACTAAAAATGTAGACAACAGGTGAGAGAAAGACTAAAAACGCAGACAGTAGGAGAGAGAAAGACTTAAAACGCAGGCAACAGGACTGTGATGACGTGGTAGACTGTACGGCAACAGGTCTGCACAAGAACAGCAGTCGCCTGGCTGGAATCAGCTCCAAATTGCGTGAAGAGGACTGGAAATTACGATCGAATAAGAGTGGAGAATTTGTTTCTAATAAGTTTGCTTATTTTTGTGCAAATCATAGTATTCATTAAGAGTTTGCCAATACAAACACCCCTCAAGAGAATGGCATATTGGAGTGGAAGAACCGTAGTGTGATCGAGATGGCCCATACCATGATGGAGTATCATCAGACACCTCAGTGTCTCTGGGTTGAGACTGTGGCTATTGTTGTTCACATCTTTAATCGATCCCCTACTTCCATTGTTGTTGGTCTAATCCCTTACAAGGCGTACTTCAAGTTTAAGCCAGACGTTTCTTATTTTTGGGTTTGTGGGTGTGATGCCTATGTTTACATCCCAAAGACAACGTGACAAATTTGAAGCAGCTTCCAAACGACAGGTGTCTGTGGGCTATAGCTCCCAATCTCACGACTACTGATTGTATGATCCCGTTGAGCAGGATGTCTATACAAGTCGTAATGTTCAGTTCGTGGAAGTTCCAGCCTCAGAGGGGGTTGAGGATGTTGGGTGTTGGGTGTTGGGCATAAAGCCCCTTCAGGTGTAAACTCCCATTTATCCCTTGTGTATAAACTTACGAGTGTGAACACACCCTTTACTTGTACCCTAACATATAAATACATTTTTATTCCTTGTGTATCGTGCATCACACTAGTACACACCTACCCATTGACTCACTCTCACACTAACTCACCGTTCAGCATTGTTCAGCACCTCGGTTGATGTGCATGCTCTCTCTGCTTCCGCCTATACTCATCAAACTAGTATCAAAGCGCAATGGTGCAAGCCGGCAATCACTACAGACAGTGCAGTCGTCATCATTGGGACCAACAGGCGACAACTGAGTTAACACTTGCTGCAGGCGTAACAGACTGGCGGGCTGTTGAGGAGCAGGCAACACTCGCAGCTGACAGGAAGCAGTAGCAAGCAACAACTTTGCGATAAGTGAATGTAGTAGGTGACACAACAAGCCATGTTGCGGGTGATAGCTTGTTGGGGCAAAAGGCATACACGACCTGCACGCGACCAAGACCAAGTCGACGGGACAAGCTCAGTCGAGTGCGCAGGCGATAGGAGACAGAGGCTAGGCACGCATGGTGGGCAACAGGAGACAAAGGTCAAGCGACTGACGCAGCATGTGTCGGGTTGACAAACATGCAAGTCAATGGCCCCCCTTCATTAAAGCTAAAATTTTCAGTTTTCTTTATTCCTCCTCTTCTCGGGTGTTCACAGGCATAAGCACAGATCATAGATCTGTGCAAATTTGTTCCTCAAAACTTGGGGCTTTTCCTAGATTTGCTGCTGGACACATGCTTCAGTGATTCCTAATCCATAAATTGCAAATATTAAGTGCATGGGTCTTGGAAATTTTTGGGATTTTTAGATGCAAGTGAAATTTTTGCTTGGTTGAGCCAATTTCTTGGAAATTTGTGTACCCTTGGACCCTGAATTTTGGGGCTTTTGCAGAATTCGTAAAATTTCAGCAACATTTGCCTGCACTTGGTCTGGGGTTTATGTATTGATGCAATCAGTTCAGATTTGTCAGTAAAATTTTGGGAGTTTTGATGAAATTTGAAAATTTTGGAAAAAAATGATATCTGAAATTTGGAAACATTGCTGATGCAATCTTGGTGCTATAAGCTGTGAGATTCATTCCCCACATGTGAAATATTGAAGAAATTGCAGAGAATCTTGGTTTCTTCTGTGCATTAGAAGTACTTGGTCACACATGTATACAGTACATATGTTGGGCAACTTCCATTGAGTTGATGTATTGCTGAACAATCATTTTGCAGCAGTCTTAGTGATCATTTGCAGATCTGGGATTATTGCAAATGTACTTTTGGTGTTCTACTGTTGTATATGTACTTGGATTAAACCTTGCTCTCATTGCTTGAAAATTAGGGCTGATATTAACTGAACATTCAGCTCATTGTTTGCTGTTATAAATTGCAGTTTTTTCCTTTTTTTGGGTACATTGTTGAACAATGGCTGCAAATGCTTCAAGCAACAATGACACTAAATCCCTTCTTGAAATCAAGAGATTTGATAGCACTGGTTTTGACTTGTGGAAGGACAAGATGCAAGGCATTTTGTTTCTCAAGGATTGTGATGATGCCCTTTTGGAAGTCAAGCCTGCAGCTATGACAGATGAGGATTGGGCTAGACTCAACAAGAAGGCCATTGCATACATTAAAATGGCCATATTTGATAATGTACTTACGGACATTAAGCGCCTTGATACAACTTATGCCATATGGAAAAAGTTGATGGATACTTATGAAAATACAACTCCAGTAAATCAAGTTCATCTTATGTGCAAGCTTGTAAACATGGAGTTGGATGAGTCTAAGCCCACATCGGAGCATTTGAGTGCTTTCACAGGGATTCTGAGCCAATTACAAGACTTTGGTTTGCAGCCCTTCAATGATAAATTGAAGCCCATTTTCTTGTTGATGACTTTGCCTGATAGCTAGGAGTCTTTGGTTGTTTCATTGAGCAACAACCTTGCTTTAACCTTTAATGGTGTTAGGGGCACTATTCTCAATGAGGAGATTAGAAGAAAGTCCAGTGGAGAAAGCAGAGGTTCAGCTTATCATCTTAGAGGTAGGTCAAAAAAGAGGGGTAATGCAAGAAATAAAGGCAAAAGCAAGAGTAAAAACAAGGGCAAACAACAAGATGTCATTTGCTATCAATGTGGACGTAAAGGGCATAAAAAGCCCGATTGTCGCCACTACAAGAAAGAGCAAGAAAGAAAGAAACATCAAGGAAAGAAAAAGAAGGGTGACAAGAAAGATGATGACAGCTCTCCCTCAAAAGAAGTTGCAAAAGCAAATAATGCATCTAGTGTAGTTATTGAAGAGCTCTTTGACACTGGAGAGATACTTGTTGCAACCTCATGTAATGATGCAGATATTATGGCAGCAATAGGTGATATGCACATCACTAAAAAGGGGGTGATTGATGCCTTACTTTTAGTTTATGATGGGCTGTCTCAATCATGGATAGTGGACAGCCGTGCCTCTTTTCATGTCACTCCCTCTTTTGATTCATTTTCTGAATACACTTCAGGTTGCCTAGTCAAGGTTTACTTGGCCAACAATTATGCATGTGAAATAGAGAGTGTAGGGTACCATTCACTTGGCCCTTGAAAATGGTCAAGAGCTGCTGTTGCATGATGTCAAATATGTACCAGCATAAAGAAAAGTCTACTATCAATTAGGCAACTTGATGCAAGAGGGTATTTTACTACCTTTGGTGGTGGATCTTGGAAGGTCCACAAGGACTCTATGCTGATTGTTAAAGGCAACAAAAAGGGAACTTTTTATTATCTACATTGTAAAGCATTACCTAGCAAGTTTTTTGCTGTGGCTGAAGTTCATTCACAGATGGAACTTTGGCACAAAAGACTTGATCATATGAGCCAGAAAGACCTTCAAGTTCTCTCCTCTTCAAGGAGATTTGATGTAAAAGGCTCTGTTCTTGCCTTTTGTAATAATTGCATATATGGAAATCGTGTGAAGTCTCCTTACTACTCGGGTGTTGTTAAGAAGTCCAATACTCTTAACTTAGTACATTCATATATGCGCACTATGCCTATTAATTAACATGGGGATGCACAGTACTTTGTCACTCTTATTAATGATTTCAATAGAAAGTCATGGGTGTATGTATTAAAGAGCAAAAAGGAAGTGTTGATGTTTTTAAAAGGTTTCATGCCTTTGTAACCACACAGAAAGGGCTTAAGTTAAAAGCTATAATAACGGATAATGGGGGTGAGTATATCTCTAATGAGTTCAAAAGATTTTGTGAGATGCATGGCATTAAGAGGGAGTTGATAGCCCCTTACATCCCTGCATCAAATGGCGTGGCTGAAAGATATAATCACACACTTTGTGAGAGACTCAAATGCATGCTATCCATAGCTAATCTCCCGCAACAGTTTTGGGAAGAGGCTCTTAAAACTACAATTCATTTGTGCAATCGCTCTCCCAATCGTGCATTGAAAAATGGCGTTTCAGAAGAGGTTTGGTTTGGCAAACTTGCTTCATAGGACCATTTGCGTGTCTTTGGTTGTAATGCTTTTGTGCATATTCCTATAAATCACAGAACTAAACTAGACATGAAATCCATCAAGGGCAACTTCATGGGATATGGAGATGAGGGAGAGATGGAATATAGAGTTTGGCTTTTTTAGGATAGGAAGATAGTACGCAGCCGAGATGTAGTATTCAATGAGGCATAGTTGCTGAAAAATGCTACACATGGTGACCTTGACAAGAAGTAGGTCAAGTTTCAGCATGAATAGCCAGCCATTCAACAACCATTAGCTGAAGATTCTATCCCTTTTGATGCTAACAATGAGTAGCAACCTATTGTGCTACAGCCAGAAGATAATGGACAGCAAATTGATGCACATGATGGAATAGGACAGCAAGAAGAACATGCTGAAAACAGGTTGCAGCAACAAGAAAATGCTGAAAATCAGCCACTAGGTGATGGTGTACACATACCTGAGGATGTAGGCCCAATGCCTATCAATACAGATCATTGGGTAAGAAGGTCTACATGGGTCAAAAGGCAGCCACAAAGGTTTTAGCCATCTTTGGATTGCATTTTATTGACTGATGAAGGTAAGCCTGTGACATTTAAAGAGGCACAGTCATGTGAAAACAAGAGAAAGTGGGAGCTTGCTATGCAGGAAGAGACGAAATCTCTATATGTGAACAGCACATGGGAGCTTGTATCTTTGCCCAAGGATAGGAAGGCTATTCCTAACAAATGAGTTTATAAGGTGAAATGTATTGATAGGAAGCCCAAATACAAGGCACGTTTGGTTGCTAAGGGCTATACACACAAGGAAGGCATAGACTTCCAAGAGGTTTTTTCACTGGTGGTGAAGATGACTACGCTCTATGTTTTGTTTGCTCTCACTGCATCCTTGGATTTAGAGTTGGATCAGATGGATGTGAAGACTGCTTTTCTTCATGGTGCCCTAGATGAAGAGCTGTACATGAAACAGCCCGAAGGTTTTACTATTCCAAGGAAAGAGCATTTAGTTTATAAGTTGAAACCTAGCTTATATGGGCTGAAATAAGCCCCTAGACAGTGGTATAAAAAATTTGATACCTTTATGCTCAGCCATGGATTCAAACGCAGCCATGCAGATCACTACTTATACACTAAGAAGGCTGATGATGGAAGCCTTGTTGTGCTAGTTTTATATGTGGATGACATGCTGATTGCAAGAAAGCATATGAGTACTTTACATACTCTTAAAAGGCAGTTGAGTTCAGTCTTCTCAATGAAAGATATGGGAGCACTTGAACACATTTTGGGCATGCACATGAAAAGAGATAGAGGACAGCACTTGTTGTTTCTCTCACAAGACAAGTACATCAGCAAAGTACTTGACAGATTTAATATGGCTGATGCTAAGTGTCTTGGTGTGCCTTTACCACCATGTACAAAGCTTAGCAAAGTTGATTGCCCAAAAGATGATACAATTGCTATTGCGATGAAAGGTATACCTTATGCATCAGCTTGTGGTTCTTTGATGTATGCCATGGTTGCAACTCATCCATTGCCCATGAAATGGGAGTTGTTAGTAGATTCATGTCTAACCCTGGCAAACCACATTGGGAAGCAGTGAAATGTATCTTCAGATAGTTAAAAGGTACGCAAGACAAATGTATATGCTATGGAAAGGGTACACTAGAGCTGCAAGGGTTTTGTGATTCAGACATGGCAGGAGATCTTGACACTAGAAAGTCTACCAGTGGGTATGTCTTTACTTTGGCTAGTGGAGCTATTTCTTGGTGTTCAAGGTTGCAGAAAATTGTAGCACTGAGTACGATAGAGGCTGAATATATTTCAGCCACAAAAGCTTCTAAGGAAGCTATTTGGCTTGGCCGTTTGGTCAAGGATTTTGGTCTTTCTCCCCCTACTCCAATGCTTGGTTGTGATAGCCACAGAGCAGTATGTCTAGCTAAAAATGCCATGTTTCATGCCCATACCAAACACATAGAAGTTCGGTATCATTTCATTCGACAAGTCTTGGATGATGGCCTTGTCACACTGACTAAGGTCAAAACCCAAGATAACCCTGTAAATGTTCTCATTAAAAGCCTTGCAAAGGCTCAACATGAGCATTGCATTCGACTAGTGGGAATTGGATAGCTTAAAGGCACCACTTTGGGCCTTTAAGTGGGAGATTGTTGGGTGTTGGGTGTTGGATGTAAAGCCCCCTCGAGTGTAAACTCATATTTATCCCTCATGTGTAAACTTACCGGTGTGAACACACCCTTTACTTATACCCTAATATATAAATACATTTTTATTACTTCTGTACCGTGCACCACTCTAGTACATATACCCATCAACTCACTCTCACACTGACTCACTGTTCAGCACCTCGATTGATGTACATGCTCTCTCTGCTTCCGCTCGTACTCATCAAAGAAACACCCTACTCTTGGAGATCCCGATGATAGTTGGGCACCCGCAATTGTTCCTTTGGAGATTGTGCCTCTTGAGGACTCTTCTTCGATTGAGGAGCTTAGTTTCCTGCCGCTAGATTCACCGATTGCTCCCCGCCCCCGTCAATGGACCTTCATGAAACTTCAGCAACTAGTAAGCTATGAGGTGAGATCGGGCCTCCTCCTCATTGGGCTCATGACACTCTTCGTGATGCAAGGATTGAGGGGGTCCCTGAGGAGTGGCAAAGTCACAAGATGACCCGTGACGTTTTCAAAGGAACCAAGGACACCACACCGAGCTTGTTTACACTAATTACTATTTCATGACTCATGCCATGCAAGATGGAGAGCCCACTCCGTAAAGGAGGCTTTATGGCATGGTCATTCACGGAAAGTGATAGAGCAACAGCTAGGGTCGATTAAGAGGAATCGCACTTGGTATCTTGTGTCGAAGCCTCCTCATAAGAAGATCATTGGAGTCAAATGGATCTTCAAGACCGAGTGCCGCAGTGATGGCACGTTGGACAAGTACAAGGCCTGCCTTATTGCTAAAGATTTTACACAGTGCCCAAGCATTGATTTCCATGATACTTTTGCCCCTACGGCTTGGATGGCTACTATTCACATAGTTATTGCCTTGGCTAGCCAAAGGAGATGGCCAATCTATTAGCTGGATGTAAAGTCTACCTTCTTAAATGGGGAGTTGAAAGAGGAGACCTATGTTGAGTAGCCTCTAGGCTTTGGTTCTTTCGATGGTAAGGTGTACATGTTGAGAAAGGCTCTCTATGGCCTTAAGCAAACTCCCTATGCTTGGAATGAGAAGATTGACTCGTTCTTCCAAGAGAAATTGGGGTATCAATGTTCCAAAGCCGACCCCCAGCTTTATGTTCACACCTCAAGTGGAGGTCGTGTCTTGTTTGTCCTTTATGTGGACGACTTGGTTGTGATAGGTGACCATACTCAGATGGTCAAGCAGACAAAGACAACACTTCATGAGAAGTTTGAGATGACGGATATAAAACTTCTTCATTTCTTTCTATATCATGAGATCTATCAAACTCCACGAGGGATCTTTATTTCCCAGCAACGATATTACAAGAGCTCTTGACTACGTATGAGATGGAGGGATGCAAGTCTCTTACAACTCCTATGGACTCAAATTGAAAGGCTACAACTCATTCCGATTCTCCTTTAGCCAATGCTACCTATTATAGGCAGTCGGTTGGCTCCTTGATTTGGCTTCTTAATACTCGTGTTAACTTATGTCATATTGTAGGTATGTTGGCCAGGTTCATGAGTGAACCCAAGAAGATGGTGCATTGTGTAAGTGTAGGGAAGAACGTGAGGATGACAATACTTGGAACTTAACCAACTTGATTAATTATCACCATGAAAAATTACAGAGAGAGAGAGAGAGAGAGAGAGAGCAGTCCACACCAAGTTAAGAGAGGAACCGGCCCCTTTCCCTTTTCACGAATTCATTGAAACAAAACCACGAGCACCAAGTGCCTCAACCATATACAGAAGGGCTAATTTGTTGCAATTCTGAAAACTAGGTTTTTGAAACCCTAATTTCTACAAACTCCAAACAACAAGTTGATTCTCTTCTTTAGTGCTTCAATTAGATCAAGCTAAGTAGAAAGTGTTTCTTGGATGAGAGATAGATAAGAGAGTACAAAGCATGCGGCTGAAATTTCAGCACAAGAGATTATTTTAAACAAAGAGAGAGTCCTCCAATATATAGGTATGGGGCTTGGGTGCTCAAAAGTGAAAAATAGAGGCTATAAATGATAAGTATTTATTGAAAACGACAAGTGTAAGGACACTTATCTCTTCAAAATGACACATATCCTCTTCTAGATGCCACATGCCACTTTTCTATAGAAAGAAGCTTTCAAACCTTCTACTCTAAAAATCTCTCAAATGGTTAAGAATTTGTAATTGCTGCTGAAAATAAATTTGTTTCTTGTGAAATTTCGAAGCCTTTGATGCGAATAGAATTTCCATTTGAGTAACTTCCAAAAATAGTAATCTCCTAAATTTTAGAAGTTGCCAAATTTAGCTTTTGGAAAGCTTCATTATATAGATTTACAGGTTCATGGTTTGTTTCTTTAATCATGAGCATATGGTTTCACTTTCTAAAACCACTCATTATATAGCTTCTAGTCAATGTGATTATCTAAGTGTAAAAGTCGTAGTCGTCTGAGCTTTCTAGTCAATCTAACCACCTAACTAAAACTTTTAATTTCTTTTGAGCATCTCGTCAATGATGACCCAAGTATAATTATAGGGCGCTCTAGCCATTGACCACCCTTAAATAGAAAGATGAACAATTAATCATATCTTAAAATACTTAAATAATACAAATCGCCTTTCAAAGTACATGAGCATTAAATTGATTTGGAATCATTGAGCCTATATGTGTTGGTAATAATTAATATACAAAAGGTTTGTTACACATTGGCAAGCTGCTCAGAGGATTTTGTGGTTCCTATGGGAGACTCTTGATCTTGGGATCTATTATCCAACCGGTACCAATGATGTAGACTTGGTACTTACCGGATGGAGTGATTGGGCAAATGTGAATGAAACGCTCACTACCAAAAGGTAGACACGCTAAGAATAAAAGAAAGTAAAAGGAAAAATATGCAGTGGAAAAGATAAGGTAAACTAGAGCGTGTCCTACAAGGATTAAGTGATGTGCAAGTAGGGAGTGTTGGGCTGGCGACATGGACCATTGGAGATCCACGACAAGTTATTGTTTTACCTTGGGTATTGGTGTTGTTTCATGGAGCAACAAGAAGCAACCCATAGTTGCCCTATCTTGGACTGAGGCGGCGGAGTATCGGGCAGCCTCTTCTACTACAAGTGAGACAATTTGGCTTCACAAGCTCTTGGAGAAGCTTGGTTGCCCATAGAGAGGTCCTACAATTTTACAGTGCGACAATGAGAGTTGCATTGCCTTAGCTAGAAACCCTATGTTTCATGCTCGGACGAAGCATATTGAGATTCAGTATCATTTCATTCAAGAGAAGATTCTGGATGAGACTCTTTGCCTGGTCTATTGCAAGACAGAGGACAACCTTGCCAACTTGTTTACGAAGATGCTTCCTCAAGCTTTACTTCGACGGCACTCCAAATTTCTTAGCCTTTTGCCGTGTCTAGGATCTGAGAGGGGGTGTTAGAGCTTGGCATCTCCCTGGATAGGCAGTCCACGTAGACAGGTAGCAACACGTAGTAGCAAGCACATGACACATGGCATGTGACGTGGCAAGTTGGACAGCTGGTCTAGTCAGCTGCATTAAATGCAACCGACCTGTTATTTTTGGCATTTTCTTGCTGGCCTATTATTGGCCTCGGTCTTCGCAATCTTGGTCAGTTGTGCTCCCAGTTTTCAAGCTGCAGACCGTGGAGGCTGCCCTCAAGGTTCACGGAGATTGAGATCTTCAAGGTGGAGACATACGCAAACATTCTCTCCGCACCCATGTATATTTCTGCATCCTTATAGAGCATTCTTCATTGTAGATTTTCTGTATTTCTGTGTGTGTGTGTGTGTGTGTGTTCACTCTTTGTCTTGGTTATTCACTTCTGCACTGCTTCACTCTAACATTGGCCTTCTTTGAAACCAGAAGTAGAACCTCTTAAAACATTTTGGTTGCGGATGCCTTGGAGGCTTGCTCAACCTCAAGAATGTGACTAGGGTGTAACTGATCAGATTGGATACCCTCTTAGAAGCCTATCAAATCGCAGACTCCATCCATGCCATCATCTGTTAAGTGCACTATTGAAGCTAGTGAATCTCCTGTAGAGCAGCGGGGAGGACACCACATGTGTGAAAAATATAGCACAAGTAGGGAAATTGGAAAGATATGGAGAGGAGGGACCAGAAACATCTGTTCAGTTGCTGTATACTAAGAAAAACATGAACAGGGAAAGTCTGTTCTGTAGAATTTGTAGAGTGAAACGCGGGTCTAGAAGGCATGCAGCAATGTCAGTTTACTACGAAAGCTGATCCTTGCAAAAAAGCAGCCATTCTAGGACCAGTCTCTGACAACCTTTGGGAAGAGTTGATTGCTGAATGCAGCTATTTGGGGCCAGAAATGCTGGAACAGCAGGCAGCAATTGCTGCAATTTAGATGCTGCACCCTTGCACGGACCGGAAAACACAGAAATTGGGGGAGGTCTGATGCTGAAATCTTGTTTGATACTAACTCTAACCCGCTCCATACATGGCAGTGGCCATGATCTTGCTGAGTGCCTTGAACACATGCACCAGGGAACTGAGGACGGAAGAGAATTGTGTCGAAACCGCTGTACACTAAATCTCAGCCTACCCGCTAACTCTCCGAATGAGGTCAAACCTGATTAAATAATCACCTAGGCAAGAAAACTGCTAGAAAGTGTTTGGAACATACAGAAAGGCTTCAAAAAGATATGAAGGTCAGTGCAATGTGGTAAGCATGCCACAACGATCTTCAAGAAAAACTGTACAGATTGTATATGCTGCTTCATATAATAGCAAGTTTGTTATCTGGCATCATTTTGCTGTCACATCA